>NW_008617842.1:0-1036 GCF_000691845.1 Merops nubicus
CCGCCTGCCGCGGCGACTGCGACAGATCCACCCGCCGCACCCACGCGCCTGCGGGGCACCCACAGTGCCATCAGCACACACCCAACTGAGCACCCAACTGGGCACCTTACCGTGCCCAACCAGGCGTCAAACTGGGCAACCAACTGCCACCCAACCACACCTAACTGCCACCCAGCTGAGCCACCAACCAGGCACCCAACCACCACCCAACTGGGCACCCAACCAGGCATCTAACTACCACCCAACCGAGCATCCCAACCGGGCACAGAACATATTGGAACCCATTGGCACCCATCAGTGGGCACAGGACCTATCAGGACCCATCATGACCCATCAAGGACCCATTGGGGACCCATTAACAGGCACAGTACCCAAGTTCCCCCCTGGGGACCCAACTGCACCCATGGGTGGGCACAGCACCCACTGGCACAGCACCCATCAAGCACCCATCAGTGGGCACAGCCCAGCCCCCCGGGTGCCCCCTGCCCACCGGGCACCCACCGCTGATGACGTAGAGGTGGCTGGAGCCTGGGCAGATGAAGGCGGCGTCCATGCTGGGCACCCCAAGCTCATCCTGCAGTGCCCGTGGGGACCCCAGCACCTGGTGGTGCCCCCGCTCCAGGAGGAAGATGAAGACCTGGGAGCCCTGGGGGCAGCGGGTGTGTGGGCACCAGGGCACAGGGGGTGGGCTCCAGGTGGCCATGGGTGGGCACAGCCAGGGATGGTGAGCATGGGGTGGGCACAAGGTGAACCATGGGTGGGCAGGGACAGGGGATGGTGGCCATGAGTGGCCACAGGTAGGCACCAGGTGGGCAGGGGCAGAGATGGTGGCAATGGGATGGTCATGGGTGGGCACAAGGTGGGCATGGAGAGAGCAGGGACAGGGCTGGGTGGCTGAGGATGTGCCACAGGATGGCTGTGGGTGGCCATGGGGTGGGCTACAGGTGGGCACGGGCAGGTGAGGGGGGCATGAGGTGGCCAAGGGTGGGCAGGGACAGGGGTGGGTGGTTCCAGGTGGCCACAGATGGATCTCAGT
>NW_008617843.1:0-3384 GCF_000691845.1 Merops nubicus
CGCGTGGGTGTTCCTGAGCCAGTCTGCTCATTGCCCCTCCATGCCAACAGAAAACACACTCCCACGTTTTGGCTGCATTTCATCCGTTGCTTCTGAGAGGTTACGGTCTTCTGCGTATAAAACATGGGCTTAACAGCAGTCATCTTTGGCAACAAGTGTCCTACCCAGTCGTGTTTTAGATTTGTAACAGCTAGCTTTTCATAAAATTAAATGAGAGCTTCATGAGCAACACAGCATTAACCTTATTTCAGTTTCATGACACTAGCCATATCTACTATTATCTGCATCAGATCTTCCTCCTTTTTGTTTAGTTCTAGTTTACCATTTCAAAATGCTTTACTAGCAACCAAGCTCTAATTAATTGCATATGTGTTTTCCCAGAAAAGCCTAACATCAGCATTATATCTACCAGAAGCATGTAAACATTTTCCAAATCCTATCTTTGCTCCTGCATCCTCCAAAAAAAGATCTACATTCCCACACAGCACAACATAAAAACTTCCCATGGCTAATAAATTCACATTTACCCAACTTCAGGAGTACCAAGCATTCATCATATTCATTGATCCAAAACCACCAAAGGGGACACGCCTTTTTTTTTTGGCATTATCAAGCAGTGTAAACTTAGTTTACCTTCCAATCTTGTAGAAAACCACTCAATTATAAATAAAAGGGAATGTAGGTATTTTGCTGTAAAATATTTTCCAAGTCATGAGAACAGAAAAAGCTCAATGATGAGTCCTGGCCTGCCACCGGTCACATGTGTGCTGTCAGGTTCTGGCA
Organism: Merops nubicus; assembly: GCF_000691845.1. Lineage (NCBI taxonomy): Eukaryota > Metazoa > Chordata > Aves > Coraciiformes > Meropidae > Merops > Merops nubicus. Next base: position 784 of record NW_008617843.1, read on the forward strand.
GGTCTGCACTACTCTCAGTCAGTTTTCCTCAAACTGAAATCCTGACATGTCAGATATGCTATTTAAAGAAGGGAAAGCTATGAGTTTTACTTTCTGCTTGATGTACATCCTGCTGCAGCTGAACTCTGGTTTCCTGAGCCCTCATTCCTTCTTCTGCACTGGCTTCTTGTTCTCCTGCTCTAGATATCTACTTTGTAAGCTGGATTTGTTACAAGGTCCTTTGGACTCACACACTCTTGACTTCCTTCAATGACTGACTTTCACTCCCAGAAGCTGTGGTGCCTTGCTCTGGGCTGCATTTCTCACAACATGTTACACAACAACTTTCTACTGGTTCATTCTTACCCTCTCAACAGAGATCTAGCATATGCAATTATGAATATGCTTCTTGGTTTTGTTCTTTAGTTTCACCGTTGTTATTAGTTGTCTAATTTTCTAATTAACTCTGTACACTCAAATGAAATTTTCAGGTAAAATACATGCTTCAACCAACGAATTTATTGGCATTTTATAAGATTCAAAATATTGCACTGAACGCATTAGTATCTAAAATAAGCCCATGAATTACTCTTCCAAAAAACAACTGCAGAGTTGCACATGACAAAAATAAAGTCTGAATATTAATTCAAGTGCAAGACAGCCCCAAGTACAAAGACAGTGCAGAAGAAAAACTCAGCACAGGCTAATAGAAGACATCTAGTGATATTTTCAGTGTCAAAGCATGCAAGACCTCTAAGCAAGGCTAGCAGACACAACACGGGACGTACAGGAGGACCCATGCTCTTCTAGGCTAGGAGATGAAGACATAGCAGGACATACTACAGTTTCTCAAATGGCCCTAGATACCATTAGGCAACTGTTGTGCCTCAGATCCAGCATAGCATGTCCATATGAAGTAATCCATACACCTGATTATTCTGATGGAGGGAATAAAAATAAGTAGGTTGTGCTGACTGGGAAAACTGATTCAGTGCTCCTGTGACTGAGTCCATACAGCTATTTGTCTCAATATCCATAGTCCCAACATGCCAACAGTGGGTAATGGCCCCATTTAATTTTATAGTCTCATGTTATTTAATTGCCCTAGTTTGCCAGCTCTCATACCTGTTCTCTGCATCCACAAAGTAATAAACTGGTGAGAATTAAACTTATTTGTCATTTATTATAAATCTACTGAACAGTTATGAAAGTCAATATAATTAAAGTGAGATAAACCCACTATAAATAGATAAAGATATGCTGTTTGCATAACCACTTTGACTGAGGTAAGAGTAACAGAAATTCACTTTGTAGCTGTATTTACTGACCCTCAATTTATTTACAATATTTAGGGTTGTGTCTTGACTTACAGGAGACGCCTTCTCTAAGGAGTGCAAACGCCTGTCTGCATCCAACCAGCTGTCACATGGTTCCACCAGCAGGTTCGGTCATGCTGGTGTGTTCAGGATCACAGCTGGCACCAGTCTGCAAGCTTCGTGCTGCTTTGGAATAACCTATGCACAGGGCTGGGAGTTTTTTTAATATTTGTAGAATAATTTGTGTTTTGGTTTGACTCGACTCCAGTTTCAGCTTGCACATGTTTGGCTTTGCAAAAACCTGATGTCTGAATTCAAATCGAATTATTAGGTAATCTTCTAGTTGTAAAATTATTTAGAGCCTTAAGCCATGCCTTGTCTTTTGTTGTATTAGGAACAGGAAAATCATTTACCAGGTATTTAGTTTGTGTAATTAAGATAAAACATTTGCTGCAAGTTTTAATGAAGCTGGAAATACTGGGCTGATATGCAGTGCCTTCAGGAGAAAGAGCAGAGTTGGTTAGCTAATTCTGAAGTACTTAAAACCTCTGATGTAGCTTCACACATAATGGAATCAGGGAATCAATTCACAGACATCATGCCTGAAAATTACTAATACTAATCATACTCTCCAGAAATTTATTTTTCCTGAATCCTGCTGATTTCTTTTTCTGCTCATTGAATGAATTCAGACAAGACAGACTGCTAAGTTTAATGTGTAATCTCTTCTTAAGATTAGAATGTTTACCTCTGCATTACATAAGTTTTATATTAAATGTATATGATGTATATATTCTAAAATATTTCAAATGCATAAATAGCTTGAGCCTGCTGTATTTTTAGAGTTAGCATTAATACACTACAGGAAAATTATTTATGAAACTTATCATTTAAGGTGAGCTTTTCCACTGTGCCACAAAACAGCAACATTTTAAAATGCCATTTAATATACATAAAATATTTTAAAGATATAATTAATTCCACCAAAGTTTACCAAGTGCTTTGAAGTTTCAAAAACCCTTAGGTTATATAATATTACTTTGCTCCTATTTTACAGTTGAGGAATGTGGAATATTTGAAAGTTATCCCTTGTTTTTGGTTGTTCAGCTGGAAAGATTTCCTTTATTGTTGTTTTCTAATGAAATGATGTACAACTACCACTCAACCTGAAGTAAAAAGGGCAAATAAATTGCTCCTTTCAAATTCAGGCCTAAACATCTCCCAATTTAGAACACTGAAATCTTTACCTCTCTGAAATAGTAGGCCTATTCATCTTGAGATACTTTGAGGACAGCTACTCACCAAG
>NW_008617843.1:3413-4961 GCF_000691845.1 Merops nubicus
CCTGCTTTTTTTTTAGCCTGCCAATTAGAGGTCACTTTTCAGAAATTTGACCTTAGGCTGCACTAAGTTGAAAAGACAAAATCAGTTTTTTTTTTTTTAATCTAGATTTTATTTAACACCTAGTGTATGCAAAGTAATAGCTTTTATAAAATTGGAAAGTATTTTCAATATCAAACTGAAATCTATGGCTTGGTTCAGTTTGCTCATTTCTCAATAATACTGATTTTGCTGTTAACGTTAACATGTTAATATGGGAGCTGGACTCAACAATCCTTATGAGTTCCTTCCAACTCAAGATATAGATATCATCTATGATCCTATGGTTATTTCACCATTGTTTGCCTCCATGTTAATATGGGAGCTGGACTCAACAATCCTTATGAGTTCCTTCCAACTCAAGATATTCTATGATTCTATGGTTATTTCACCATTGTTTGCCTCATCATTATTGTGAGAAGTCATGGAGTTCTGTTGCAAGAAAACAAATTTGTTCTGACAATTTGCCATTTCACTGTATTTCATCTACCTTTCTTACCATGTTAAAAATATCTGAAGGAACTGGGCTTATTTTCCTCTGATTTTGAAGTATGCCAAGTCCATTTGAGATGGCAAGCTCAATAGAGCCCTCTCCTATATGCCTCAGAGAAGTCTTCCCTACTCCACTGAAGATGCAGAAAGCAAAGTAAGGGCACTGCTAATAAATTACCAGAAGACCAAGCTTACCTTTTAGGTTTACATCATCTGGCCATTTCATAATCACTCCTTTTAGTTCCAGTTTACATCTTGCACAAATCTGACTTCATGTCACTTTTCAGAATAGAACTTAATATAGAATAAAAGAACTTAAAAATCATAAATAAAATGGATTATAAAATTATTAAATTGCAAGAAAAAATGGCAGCAAGTGAAGTTTGCTGAGTCCATTTTGCTAGTCATTTTTTAAAGTATTTTAGAGATTGTTAAGTGAGTTTACAAATTACTTACAATAACAGCTACATCATATGCAACATGAACACTAGCACTCAAAGATCACATCCAACCTCTTCATCCACTGGAAAATAATCCATCAGTTCTTTTCTAAAACACTCCATGAGTACCTGTTTGGGGTTTTTTTCCAGTTTTACTAGAAAATAACCAGCCTACATGCTTAGCCAGAACTCTTTGTAATAGAGTACATGTCATATTTTGTCACCGTCCACAAACTAAAGCTGAGACTCTCAGAAGACAATGGCTATGTACTACTGCAGTCTGATTTCCTTTCATGAACTAGCAAGGCCATTATCAAGTGCAAATAAAAACGTTCAGTCCCCACGGGTTTTTCTACCTTGTTTTCTTCAAAGCAGTTCTTTTGCAAAGGCATTTCAGCCTTTCATGGGTTTCAGTTGAAAAAAATAGCTTCTTGTTGCCCTCAGAGCTGCTTCGTTTTACTCTCAGTAGAAACCCTGTTCTCGCACTTACACACATACTCTACAGGTGGTGTGCACATTTTTTGGGCAGACTTTACTCTTAAACATAGTAGGTTTTACTTATTTCTTCTACTTTATAAAC
>NW_008617844.1:0-279 GCF_000691845.1 Merops nubicus
CCCAACCCCTCCACCTTGTGGAGCCTCTTGACCAGGCTCTCGTTGTACTCCTGGCTGCCCTCGATCATGCCGGTGAGGGGGTTGGAGAACCACTCCTTGAACTCCCGGTGGGACTGGAAGACGCGGGGCATGAGGAAGTGCATGAGGGACCAGAGCTCCATCAGGCTGTTCTGCAGCGGCGTCCCCGTCAGCAGCAGCCGCCGCTGGCTGGGGGGCAACGGGGGGGGGCAAGGGGGAGCGGCACCTTCTGGACAGGCACGGGGCGGTCCCCGAGTTCTG
>NW_008617845.1:0-272 GCF_000691845.1 Merops nubicus
CTTATTGCCACACCCACAAGATGGCTGCCCCTGGTCACCTCCTCGCCCACAAGATGGCTGACACTGTCATCACGCTGCCCACAAGATGGCTGACCCCTCACTGCCACACCCACAAAATGGCTGACCTTGTCACTGCCCTGCTTACAACATGGCTGACATTGTTACAGCCACACCCACAAGATGGCTGCCCCCATCATCGACCTGCCCACAAGATGGCTGACACCTCAGGGCCACGCCCACAAAATGGCTGAACCCATCCAGGCCACGACCAC
>NW_008617845.1:460-784 GCF_000691845.1 Merops nubicus
AGTCCCTCCCCTTTCCCCCAGAAGCCTTTATATTTTTACCCACAAGTCCCTCCCCCTTCCCGGAAGTCCCTCCCATTTCCCGGAAGTCCCTCCCTTTAAACCGGAAGTCCCTCCCCTTTCCCCTAGAAACCTTTCTCATTTTACCCAGAAGCCCCTCCCCTTTCCCAGAAGCCCCTCCTCCTTCCCAGAAGTCCCTCCCCTTCCCGGAAGTCCCTCCCATTTCCCGGAAACCCCTCCTCCTTCCCGGAAGTCCCTCCCTTTTAACCAGAAGTCCCTCCCCTTTCCCCTAGAAACCTTTCTCATTTTACCCAGAAGCCCCTCCCC
>NW_008617846.1:0-216 GCF_000691845.1 Merops nubicus
GCCGCGCTTCGTTTCATCGCCCTGGGATGTGGGTCCTGTGGGCACAGCAGGCATGGCTCTGCCCTGTGCCATCCCGGCCCTTCTCCCGCTCTCCCCACATCTGCTCCTTGCCCCTCCTCTTGGAGACGGGATGGATGTTTTGGCCTCTTTGGCCAGCAGCAGGTCTCCCTCCATGTCCTCAGAGGGACAGCCCAGGCCAGGCAGGTCCCTTGGCAC
>NW_008617846.1:279-1115 GCF_000691845.1 Merops nubicus
CCTTCCGATGTCCCAGCCCAGGGCAATGGCACTGTGGGAGATGCCAGCCTGGGGACCACGAGGAAGCTTAGAGGGCTGAATGTTTTCGGGTACCCAAGGGGAGGACGTGGGGCAGCCCCATCCCAGGACCTCGTGGCACCATGCGGTGGCTCAGCCCTGCTCGAAGCCCCGTGTCTGCCTGGACAGAGCTGCTGGCCCAGCCCGCTGCATCCCCAAAACGGGGCAATGGCACTGTGGGAGATGCCAGCCTGGGGACCACGAGGAAGCTTAGAGGGCTGAATGTTTTCGGGTACCCAAGGGGAGGACGTGGGGCAGCCCCATCCCAGGACCTCGTGGCACCATGCGGTGGCTCAGCCCTGCTCGAAGCCCCGTGTCTGCCTGGACAGAGCTGCTGGCCCAGCCCGCTGCATCCCCAAAACGCCTGGCCCGGGTCCCTCCGTGCTACCTGGGGGTGGCAGCTCTGCTGTCTCTGCTCACTACCTCTCTGTGCTTTGGGTTTTTTTTTTTCTCTTTAACTCAAGCAAGACCTCAGGAACCAAATTATTTCTCGTGTAAATAACCCGGCTACAGCAGGGCCGTGCTGGTAACGCTGGACCACCGGCTGTTTGATCAATGGTAAGCATTTAATACCTGTGTGGAGATTTGCTCCAGCATGACAACAGCTGTGGGGAACAAAGGCTCGGCTTTTCTCTTCTTCTCCTTTGGTTTTTTTTTCTAATATCTACATATATGTTTTAGGAGCGATGCCAAAGTTTCCAGAGATCAAAGTGAAGCCGGTGTCCAGAGATGATCGAGACAATAAAACGGAGGAAGGAAAGAGAAAGGAGGGAAGGGAA
>NW_008617847.1:0-1249 GCF_000691845.1 Merops nubicus
TGGGGAGGGCTGGCACCTCCCCCAGCCAGCTCCGGGAACAAACTGGGGGGGCTCTGGCCTTGCAGAGGTGCTGAGCCCCACTGCAGAAAAGCAGCTGAGCTGAGCACATTACTTGAGCTTAGAAAGAGAGAAGCAGCAACCTGCCTAGCCCTGGGGCGGGTGAGCCCTGTCTGGGCACGCTGACAGGGCAAACTGGGGGTGCCAGGGTGACCCCTTGAGGGTCAGAAGAAGGATCAGGCAGCTGTTCTGAGCACCCTGCCTCCCTGCCCACATCCTCTGGGGTTGAACAGCAGCCCCGTGGTGGGAACAGATGGATGCTAGACAAGCCCCTGGGCGTGTCAGAACCTCATCCCCTTGCCCTGCAGAACCCCCTGTGCCATCCCTGCCCTGCTGGGGGTGGCACAGGAGTGCCAGCAGCTCCTGTCAGTGGAGCTGTGCTCACTCACACCTCCCGTGTTGGGATAGATTTCTGGGTCAAGCTATTTATAACCCGGGAAAAGCACATTTCAAAGGGCTCCTCTTCACAGCAGCTGATGTCACCCTGTCATCAGCTGCCTCCCTGCGGGCTGGGGACAATGTCAGCTCTCCGCCTGCCCCATTGGTCCGTGGTTGCTATGGTGATTCCTGCCGTTTGGGTGGATTCGAGGGGGTCCCTCTGGGCTCAGGTGAGCTGTGGCCATCGCCCCCCACCTCATCCAGCTCACCCACGCTGAGCCTGGGGGCTGGGGAAGGGAATGCACAGCCAGTCTTGAAATTCAGGATGGTGAGAGGCTTAAAATGAGGAGAAGGATCCAGGGGGGTGTTGCAAGAGCTGGGCAGGTTTGGGTGCCTGCAGGGGTCTCGCTGAGGGGAAGAACAGGGCTGGAGAGGTCGTGAGCACAGGCTGGTGATGAGCACAGGACAGACTCTTCCTCTCTCTGCTTTAGAGACGTGATCACAGGGACCTTCTCCCTGTCCCCTGCTTAGGATGGAGCCTGCCCCTGTGGCTCCTGGCTCCTTTCTGTGTGGTGCCACCTCTTCCTGAGCCCTTTGTCCCTCCTTTGCCTCCTGTCCCTCCCCCTTCCCCGCAGGAGCAGCAGGCCCTGGTCTTCCAGATGATGCAGCAGATCCAGCAGAAGAGGGAGCTGCAGCGGCTGCAGATGACCAGCTCGTCCCAGCTCTCCATGAGCAACCTCCTGGCAGCCACCTCTGCCCCCCTGCACCCGGGCACCAGCGCCCTCATCACCTCGGCCCCGCAGCCGCCCCCCAG
>NW_008617848.1:0-1263 GCF_000691845.1 Merops nubicus
GTCAGTTCTGTGTGATTAAGAGGCACATCAATACTCATTCCTGTGTCTCCCTCCTGTAGATTCTTTTCCATACAGCTTCCCACAGCTCCTCCAGCACTGCTGGCTCACTCCTCCAGCAGCCTGGAGCTATGCAGGGCCAGCAAGGACCAAGGCTGGTGCTCAGGCAGAGGGCTGCTGGGACGGTCAGAGTCCTTGAACTGCATGTTGCACCCAGATGGTGGTTTCCTTCTGGCACTAGCAGGAGTTGGGGAAGACAGGAAACAATCTCCAGCACCCTCTGCCAGAGCTACAGGCAGAAACTCCCTGGAAAAGTCACACGAGCATGCAAGTTCTCTTAGGCCATGCAGCCAGCTTGAGTTGCCACCAACTAGAACAAGGAGAAGGGAGCAGGACAGTGCTCAAACACTAACTGTGCTTGCTGCCCAGTCCTTAAGCACACCCCCTCCTCCTGCCCCAAATCAGGATTCCTTTTGCCTGGAACAAAGATGCTCTCACCTCCAGGAGGTGTTTAAAGTTCCCCAGCAAGCACATAAGGGGAACAACTCTCACCCAACCATCCCCTTATCTGAAGGGAGCTGAATGCCACAGGAGGGAACTGCAGCTTGGAGAGGATCTGACTGCAAAGCCCCTTCCCCAGCCCTCCTGAGGAGAGCAGGACAGCAGCAGGGAGAAAACTTTTCCTCTTTGGAGTTCTCCAAGTAGTCTCACCTCTACAGGAGCCACAGGGCTAAGGGCTCTCCAACAGAACCTAGACATCCTTACTGGAAGATCTTGTGTGTGCAGGTCCCACCTGCCAGCAGAGCAGGAGCCAGCACCACCAGACATCTGCAATACTAAGTTGTGGCTCATGAGGTGGACACCAGTGCTGCTCAGGCTTCTGTCTCCTCACCACGTTGGTTAGCAGTGACTGAATGAACCCTGTGCTCCTTGTCTGTGCCCCCAAGGGCCAACACATTAACTATAAACTACTTGGCCATCCTTGGAAGCTACCTATACACCACAGAGCAGGAAAATTACACCCTTCCCACATGACCAGGAACAGGAGATGCTCAGGTCTTCACCTCAGCAGGGACATGAAAGAAACTCTTTTCTTCCAGCCATTTATTTCCACAAAACATTTCACAAGTAACATTTGAGATCAAGCAGTCCAAGTCTGCCCAAACATGCCTCTTAACAGAATCACAGCATAGCAGGGGTGAGAAGGGACTTCTGGAAATCACCTCCTCCATTCCTAAAGCAGGGTCAACCAGAGCAGGGTGCCCA
>NW_008617849.1:0-491 GCF_000691845.1 Merops nubicus
TCCTGCTCTGGCAGGGGGATTGGACTTAATAATCTCTGGAGGTTCCTTCCCTCCCCTAAAATCCTGTGATTCTGTGATTCCATTGGCACTCCATAGTGATTTCTTCCCTGGAGGGCTTCACAGCACAGTGATTAAGGACTTCCTAAATCACCTAATCCAAGCCCTTGCTATTATGAAGGACAAACAGACCCCAGCACGTGGCTGCAAGGAGAGGAGGCTGTGGGAGAGCCACTCCGCTGCTCTGAGAACTCATTTCGGCCTTTGCTCAGGTGAAGGGGGGCTAACCTGCTGGGGGCTCCTACAGAGGGGAGGAGGGGCAGCAGGCTGAGGTTGCCTACCCACCTGAGTGACCAGGAAGTGTCGCAGCAGGGGGAGGGGGTGCTGAGGAAACGGCTTGGGGTCCAAACAGGAGAGGAGGCAGCGGCCTGATCGCTCACTGAAGGGGCAGGGGCGGAGGAAAAATAAAAATTAAAAAACAACAACAACAACAA
>NW_008617850.1:0-15293 GCF_000691845.1 Merops nubicus
CGCGAGCTCTGGCTGGGGCGAGGCGCTCCCTGCGCCTTCACCCGGGGCTTTGCGTGGGGCCGGAGGGAGGGGAGGAGCGTTCGCTGGGGGGCCCTGTCTCACTGGGGTCGCTTCAGCTGGTCGTGGCGAGGTGCTGCCCTTGGCAAGTGGGGCTCGAGTCGTCAAGGAGCGTGCAGGGGGCAGAGCGCTGGGTCAGCTACAGACATGCCCCCGAGCGGGGATATAGCTTGTGTGAGGTCTCTGCTGTAAATGCTTCCTCGAGGAGAGTGACAGATTACTGCTCAGTCACAGTGTGGTTTGGTCAGTTTTAGACGCTAAAATTAGGTGTCTTAACAAACCTATAGTGGGAGAAGAAAGCGTTTCCTAGATACAAAATACATAGAATAGAGTATGTGGCAAAGCAAGGGGAATTAAGTTATTGGTATCCTTACAACTAATACTGCTTTTGTTTCTCTGTTTTTACTGTAAGGTGTGTGGGAATTAAGTGGGATTTTTTTAATGTGAAAAGTAATAAATACTTTTGTTTTACAAGTAAAGAAACCTCCAAAAAGGGTGGAAGGGAGTAGCATTTCAGATTTCATTCAGATGCCGTGTGTGCAGCAGTCAGGGTAGATAGGTTGCTGTTCTGAGAGATGACTCTTTAGGAGCTGAACTGCCTACACCTATTGAATGAGAAAGTTATCTCCAAAGTTGTGTTTTGCCTGTGTGGATCACTGTTAGCGGCTTGTTTGGTTAATTGCTATTCAGTGGCCCTATAGGCTATATAGTATCAGTAGAGATTTCCACTACACAACAGCAAAAGGGGGGAGAAGGGAGGTTAGGGCAGGGGGGCAGGAAAAGCTTTCTTACAGTACTATTTCCTGAACTTACAGAGACCTCATGCAAGTTATTGCAAAGGTTCCAACAGTGATGTAAAGAAATTATTACAGGACTTACAAGGGAATCACCTTTATACTCTGGGATTTGAAGTTGTTCATCCTCTGTTGTATTTCTACTTCAAAATTAGCTGCTTTTCCAGTATGTATGGAACATGTAATGAACTAATTCAGGAATTCCATTCTCTTATGCTTTGTCCTCCAGAAGAGACTTTATTCACTTAAAGTAGCTCCTAAAGTTGCACCCTCAGCAACTGCAGAACGAGTAAAACTATCTCCAGAGTCTGAGGATCTTGAGGTTGGTATGAATACTAGAATATTTTTCTCTTATCCTTTTTATTCACCTTTTAAAACTCAAAGCAGAATTGTGACAGTACTTCCAGTAGATGACTAAAACAAGTTTTTCTTTTTAATACAGATTACCAAATTACCAAATGGCTTAGTTATTGCATCTCTGGAAAATTTTTCTCCAGCTTCAAGAATTGGTGTGTTTATTAAAGCAGGCAGCAGATACGAAACTACCAGTAACTTAGGAACTGCTCATTTACTTCGTCTGGCATCAAATTTGGTAGGTTTTCGTTCTCTTTGTTGTTATGTTGACCATGGATGAAGTGGTGGAATGTTTGTGATTGCAAAAAGAAACTGTACGGTAAAATTTAATGTTAGAGAACTTATAAAGTGGAAGATGGTGTACATTGATTCTTCATTACATGGTTCAAGTGCAGGAGAAATTAATACCTGGAAGACAGGCTGTGATATTTATTTAGAATTGTGCTCTCTAGTGGTGTCTTTATATATATATAAAAAAAATCTGTATCAAGCTATGCATGTAACTGATGTTTAAGCTGCAGCAAAAGTTCATTTGGGTGGCTGATAGCAGTTTTGCATGTGTATGGAATATTTCTGCATAGTTTGTTTTACTACTGCCGTCAAGATATTTTAACCTCTTTTTTTTCCCTTCCTATACTATGTTTGGCTTAAGTTATGCTAAATACTGTGGGGGCAGATGATATATCAGCAGGTTCAAAAAATAATGTCAAGTTTGTTGATAGCAGGTCATTAAACAGTTGCTATGAGGAGTAACTCCTATGGTACTGCAGGAGTACCATGGAATGGGTTGTGGGATGTTCGACTGAAACAGCCTGTCCTGCTGCTGCTGTCAGGTACAGAATTGGGCTGGGCCCCCTGTGGCCGTTCCCCTGTATCTCCCTTGCTATCTGGCTCTAGCTGAAGATGTAAACACATCCTCTGGAACAGCAGCTAAGCTGTGACAATTAGAGCCTCACAGCGCCACCAGCACGTCTTTGATTGCTGCTGGATGGTTCAGTTTCAGGCAAACATTCCCAGATGCTTATTACCTCCTTCCCAAGTGCTGCCTGAAGTTAGTTTCCTCAAGACAGCTGTCAGCATAATAGTATATGTAGACATTCCTTGCCCTGGTCTTGTCAGGCTGAGCTAATTCAGGATCCTTTTAGATGTTTAGACAAACCTGAGTCATTCTAGAACAGGGCTGGGAAGCAAATATGTGAGCATCTACGGCAGAGTCAGGGGGGATGACAGAAACGATGGGGAGTATGGATGCAGTAACCTGGATCAACTTTTCAAAATGGCTTCTGCATAAATGAATAAACAGATGCTGTTGGGACTTTCCCTGAGCACTGAACAACCTCAGGCAAGTCTGTTCTTAAAATAACTAAAATTTTAAGTTGTTGCCTTTTTTTTTTTTTTTTTTTTTTTTTTTTTTTTTTTAACCAGACTACCAAAGGGGCGTCTTCTTTCCGGATTACTCGTGGCATTGAAGCTGTTGGGGCCAGCCTAAGGTTTGTAACTACATATAAAGATACCTGTTTTGGTAAGATGCAGAGAAGCTGAATGACTAAAAGAAACTTAAAGCAACAAGTGTAACAGTGTGTGGGCAGATAAGCTCCACGTGGTGATGGTACTTAAAGGGTGAACATTGACAGGGAATGTCTTTTGTACTTCTCCTTCCATTAAGGTTTGAGAGAGCACCCATGATTTGGATTTTATGAACACCTTTCAGTTAAAAGAATATAAATGTGTACCTAAAAGAAATTTAATATGTCCAGAATGATTAATGTTCTTTCTGCCGTTTCAGACTTCAAGATTACACTTTCTGAAGTCAGTAGATATGTTTTTTTTTTTCCCTCCATCTTTTGTTAACAGATACCACTCATCATACTGCAACTTTGGAACAATTCAGACAGTAGTTAGCTTTCATGATTTGAGAGTTTAAAGCCTAGAAAACAAGCCTAAGAGAAATAAGGTGGATCACAATGTGCCTGCTTTCTTGCGGTGTGTCTTGAAATCATCCAGCAAAATATTTTATATAGAATTTGGTTAAAAGCAGTGTTTTAAATACTGTGAGACTCTATGCTTTTTTACTCCACTTAATCACAAATATTTTGGAGCAAGTGGAAAAGACCAAATATGTTTTCTGCTGAAAGAGAATAACTTCTGAATTGCCATGTTTAATACATAAACACGTTTTTCTTCAAATGTTGCTATTCAGCATTATTTGTTGTTTTACCTTGAATTGTTGTGGTGTTTTGTGACCCTCAGAATTTAAGGTACTTGTTGTTACTTGAATACTTAAGATAGGAGTTTGTTACATCTGTTTCTGCTGTTTGTATATTATCACTCCTTTAAGCAGTCATCTCAGTCAGATTTAAGGTGAACAGATATTCTAGTCATCATCTTGCTGACAAATTCAGTGGGGAATATATGTGAAAATCCAATTCTCTGTTCTCTGCTGAAATGAATTTTGTTTTTTTCTCATGCAGTGTGTACTCGACAAGAGAGAAAATGACATACTCTGTCGAATGCCTGCGTGACTACGTGTAGGTATCTAGGTACACTGTAAAATGAATTACTGCATTCTTTATAAACTTCTCTGTAGCAGACACCTATCATAGAAGTAATACCTATTTTCATGTATTTGTAATAAGTCAACAAATTACCCTATGAATATTCAGCTTATTGATCATGTTACTGAGCATATAAATGTTACAGACCTGAAGCTGAATTCTCATACTTTGTACAGCAGTGCTAGTTACTGCTCTGGCTCAATGAAATATGTTGTGGCTATTGCGTTGCTTACAGATTAGTTTGAATTGCTTTCAACTTCCAAAGAAACATGGGCTACTTCTGTTGTGTTTAACACCCGTGTGACCTTTCTTGTCTAGTGATACAGTAATGGAGTACCTTCTTAATGTCACCACAGCACCAGAGTTCAGACCATGGGAAGTAAGTGATCTTCAGCCACAATTAAAAGTTGACAAAGCAATCGCATTTCAGAATCCTCAAGTTGGTAAGTGTGCTTTCTGATCCACTGCATTGGCTTCATGGGAATGTCTTTAAAATGAAAAACTTTGGAAAAAATAGTTTTCCTTTTGCTCTGTCACACGGCCATTTAATTTTTCAGCTTTTCCCCATTGATAGGTATGGTCTTTCCCCACAAGTCTTTCCAGCCTGTGCATAACAATGTTTAGCCAGTAAGATGCTGAAGACAGCTTCCACCTTGCTCCTTGACAGCTTCCATTTTAACTTCTTAAATTTTTTGTAATACAGCCAAAGAATGTGCAAGTCAGAACTGTTGTTGACCGTATTGTTGAAGCAGCTTGTGTTCTAAAAACAATATTTAGGTATTACTCATCAATGTGGAAACACTATTCTACAATAGACTTCTTGAATTTGTATAGTCATTTTGGTATAAAAATTTTGTATTTTCATTACACTAAACATGAATTCCAGTTTTAGATTTATAAATTTAGGTTCATGGAATTAAAAAAAAAAAAAGCAAATGCAAAGCCTCAGCCAAACCAAACCTATTCCAGTATATCTTGTGTTACTTAACTCTAGTCATCCAAGTTCACCCAGATAGTTCTTGCACAATAAACAGTTGTACTACACTGTGAAGTGTGCTCGTCTTCATAACCCATTGAAGATGACACCACAGTGTTGGGCTTTGGAAAGTCTCTGGCTTATATTGAAGTGCTGCTATTTTTTAAAATCAGAATCAAGAACAATCTTTGTTTTCTAAACTTGTATCAACTATAGATTGGTTGCATAGTAATTAAATATTTTCATTACAGTTATGTTCAGAATCAGAACTATGAAGAAAAGAGTGTCATCTTTCTCTTGAGAACATTTTGAGAATATCCAACAGGAATGAGTAGGATGCAAGACAAAGCTAATGACAAGGGAGCTGAAGACACTAGCACTCTTCATCTGAATAGGGAAATAGATGAGACACCACACAAAGCTACAAATAGTATTATAAAGAGCCTGTTCTTTCTCAAGCTGAAGAATAAGAGGTGCTTACAGTGAAGATGATAGATGATTCTGAAACTAATTAAGAGGATCTTGGGTTTTGTTACTGTTTTCTACTGCTCCCCGTCCCCTAAACACTGATGACATTTATAGCTTGCTGTTGAGGATAAAGAATGTTGAGCATATGCAGGTTATTTGAATTTTTTTTTAATAAGTTACAAAAACCTGGAAGGTCTCAGACCAAATTCTGTTGCCCAAGGATTTTGATGAAACTTCCATGTGTATTGGATTATTCCAGACCTGCTTTTGCAGATCTTGCAGTTCTTAAAGTGGACCACAGCTCTGTTTCACTGGAGTAACATTTAGTTTCATTCATAATCTTAAATAAAAGTGCCTCTTATATTAATCGTTATCACTGCAACTTTGTGCTTGTCAGGAGTGCTGGAAAACTTGCACGCTGCTGCTTACAAGAATGCTCTGGCAAACCCCTTGTATTGTCCAGATTACAGCATTGGAAAAATAACTTCGGAGCAGGTAGGATTATTTACATTGTTAAAATTCTGCTTCAGTTTCTTTATCAAGGTTAGATGAGAGAGAAAATCTAGTAAATATGCAGTCAGTAGTTACTATCATATTAGTTTGGTGTTAAAATAATTAACATGCAGCTTTTAGTATTGTTAGAGAACTCACATTCACATTTAGCGAGGTGGTTCATGTCAGTGGCTTTCTGTGTGTAGGAATGCTGGCAATGAAAGGTAAGTGTTCTTGTGTAAAAGGGTTTTGTAGTTGTCACTGGAAAGTGCATCAAATGCTGTTCTATAGACAGTTCCTTTTGGAAGCATTGGAGTTTGCTGCATTAAGTATAAGGCTGATGTCAGAAGCACACTTGTTATTTTTATTTGTTACACAAAATACCCTAAAATGTGAATTTACTGTTGCAGCTTCACCATTTTGTACAGAACAATTTCACAAGTTCAAGAATGGCTCTCATAGGAATAGGTATGTATGTTCTCCAAGGGACACTGCAATTTGTAAGAGACAACTACTGTAGAAATTTGAATTCTCTGTAGAAGTGGAATGTTATGGTGCACCTAACAGTTTTGTGTAAGTGCCACAGCTTTTCAGTGCCATTACTATTTTATTGCAGGTGTAAAGCACTCTGAGCTAAAGCAAATTGCGGAGCACTTTCTCAACATCCGAGGCGGAGCTGGCATTTCTAGTGCAAAGGCTGTCTACAAAGGGGGTGAGCATGTCTGTTGTATCTGTTATCAATGACTGATTTTCTGTTTGTTATAAACGTAGGGTAAGTTGCAACTGAAAACTATATGGTTGTACCAAATGCTGTACACAGGAAGTGACAGTTCGGAGGCATCTCCCATCGAAAGGAGGAGAGGATTATTCCCCAACATGCAAAGCTCTGCAATAAAACTGAACCCATATCTCCAACAAAGCTTTACCTGCAAGATAATTTATTCCATAAAGTGAAAAACAAGCTGGCATATGGTTTCTCTTGGTGTTTTTGGGAAGATTCTCTTAAGAGTAGATGAAGGACTGTCTAGAAGTGGTGGTAGGCTTTCTTTTTAGGGAAGATCTGTTAGAATGTCCTAAATCTTTCATAAAAGACAAAGGAATGCTTGGCTCTTTCGGAGCAGTATCTAGTACTAACACAAATACGTTGTCTTTAGTTGGAGTATCAGATCACTCTAAACAGATGGAGGGGAAAATAAAGTTTCCAAAATTTAATATTTTACTGGAATAACTTCAGTTTCTGTAAGACAGGAGAAATATTACGAACAGAAGGTACACTGCTTTTCTGGATATTTGTTATCTGGAGACTCTTGAGTTTTATCATATCATACTGCGTACGGTTTAGGATCAGGTTCAAATAAGCTACAATAAGGTACTTGATTTTGTGCTTGCAAGAAAATTTTTGAATGTAAGGGAAGTTTTAGTGTGACCTAAAGCCTACTAACTGTGTCTTGCTGTGTTCCTGAGTGGACACGTAACTTCACACCCTGTCTTCTCTCTCGTGAACCTAAATCCTGGCTAGATATGTTTCTTTTGTGTACCTCTGAATGTACAATGGTTTCTGAGTGCTGCATTGCCTCTCATTCTGTTGTTGTATTTTTAGGAGAAATCAGGGAACAGAATGGTGATAGCCTTGTCCATGCTGCTATTGTAACAGAAGGAGCTGCTGTTGGGAGTGCAGAAGCAAATGCATTCGGTGTTCTTCAGCATGTTTTAGGTGCCGGACCCCTTATCAAGAGAGGAAGCAACGTTACCAGCAAATTGTCCCAGGGTATTGCTAAAGCAACTACCCAGCCATTTGACGTAAGTTCAACGGATTACTGGACTCTCATACTTTAAGTAAAATGCATGTTATCCTTTGAGAAGCTACTGCCTCCAGCTAGAATCTTAATTAGTTCATTTTTGCACAAGTTACAATATTTCAGAGAAGGCCTTCCAACCTGATCTTTGCACAGATAGTTTAGCTTCCTGAATTACAGTATTTTAGATCCTTATAGTAATTGTTTTCCTCTGGTTGATGTCAAGTTGTTGTAGTACTTGAAACAGTTGATGACAGTGTTTGTTTTGCAGGCTTCCGCGTTCAATGTTAATTACTCTGATTCTGGGCTCTTTGGGTTTTATACCATATCCCAGGCTTCAAATGCTGGTGAGGTGAGTTGCAGATTAGAATTCAAGTATTAACAATGTAACCCCCAAACTAGTGTTTTGATTTGAGATAATGACTGATTGATCTAAAAAAAGTCAGTTCAACTGGTTTCTTGTATAACAATGCTGCATGTTCAGTTATGACTTAGCTCTGTAAGCTGGGAACAAGCTTTGCTTTCTGGGAAGGGCAGAGGCCTAGGAGCAGCTAGAGCTAGTAACACACCTTGAATTTCTGCCTGTAATTGCTGATTTACATGGGTACGCCTAAGTATATCGTGAGGAACAGGCTGGCTCTTGAAGCTGACAGGACTTGCTACTCTTATGAAAAAAGTTGAGACCACAGAAATTAATCTGGTGTTGCAATTTAAATCTACACTGGTTTTTGTGTCACACGTGGATGTGTATAACAATGGTTTTAATTTTGTTGTAAAGCTCTTCAGAGTTGAAGCAGACAGTCCCAACACTGTCAACTGCTCTCCCCTGAAGTTTCTAAGATGCCAGATAATAGAAATAACATGTTGAAAATTCATGTGGGAAGAAGTCTTCAATGCTTTATTTTTCCTTAGGTTATTAAAGCTGCTTTGAACCAGATAAAGGCAGTTGCTCAGGGCAGTGTCACTGATGACGATGTCACAAAGGCGAAGTAAGTGCATGAAGAGCTGTCTTGTGTATTGTGAAGAGAAGTTTCTTAACACATAGCTATATGTCAAACACTTGGATTATTCTGTACAGTGAAGTTTACTGCTGTCCTGTAATTAGCTCAGTGGGGAACCACTCACTTTCCTGCATTAAAACTGAAGCACTGTCAATATGCTTTATTTCAAAGCTATACTAATTCTTTGCTCGTGGTATTTCCTAATGAAAACGTGTTAGATAAGTGTTAATCTTCTCTGAAAAATGTTCCAATGTTAGAAATTGGCAAGTATCAGCAGATGCTGTCATTCTAATCATACTCTGTAGTATTAAAATGTATTTAAATTAGAATCCTAAATTGCATTATTTAGGTAATTCCCTTTACAGTCACACTGCAGCAATTCCCAAAACAACTGTATCGACCAGTTTTCTGCATCTTCAAAGAATGACGGTCTGCAAGTTTAAAGCACTGAATTAATGATGTTATATCCAAGTGCTTAAAATACGTGCCCTTAGGAATATTTGAGATGGGCAAAAATTACTATTAGGGATGCAGTAATACCAACAGAACTTTAGAGTTTCTGTTTTATAGAGAGTTGTGCACATTAGTTGGTGCTTTGTCTCCAAGTAGTGTTGAACTGCACTGAGCCTTTAAAACTATAGTTCTGCAATAGAGTTCAGATATTAAAAATATAAAATATAGTTCAGATTCACTCAAGCAGCAAAATGAAAATATTATCTGTTGTATATATAAAATACTTACAAGACTACAGGTAAAGCTTGATTACACAAAACATTAAAACCTAGACATGACTTGTTGTGCCTTAGTCACTACTAGCTAAGTGGTGAATTTTAGACCTTTCTTTTTGGTGTTGTTAGTTTCATGTGGTGGTTATTGTTTTGTAGTGGATTTTGGGTTTTTGGGTTATCTTTTTTTTTCTAATGAAGCTGCCTAGTACTAAGGAGTTGCACACAGTTCTGTGGCTTTTTTTTTTTTTTTTTTTTTTTTGAGTTACCCTTCTGGAATGGCTTCACATATTTTCTGTATTGCTCTTTTTTTTCTTTAGTGACCAAAAAACACCACCCCAAAAAAAAAAAAACATTTAAGCTCAGTGGTATCTGCAGGGTCTTCAGTTCAGTCAAAAATACCAATACACTTAAAAAATTATTTATTTCAATAGAATATGATTACCATTTTGTGTTTTAAAAAAGAATGGAAGGACTAGCTTATAAACATAGGGTTTTCATATGTACCAGTGAGACCGAGTGAAACAGGAAGACCAGTGTAAACTTGCTGTCTTCTAACAGAACATGGAACTATTGCAGAAGGAGCCTAACCATTTACATTCATTGTTTCTTTGTTGCTTTCAACAGAGTTGTTCTGCATATGTCTGTTCTTGATGAGAAACAAGAATCAATTTTAAACCTAACTTTTAAATTTGATAATTTGTCTAGTTCCTGGGTTACCTGCATTAGTTACTTCAAACAGAAACAAATTTAGAGCTAGAGATCTTCTGAGTGTGTGGGGTGGCTGATCGTTCCAAGGCAGTAGTTGTTTGAGTACCGTGTCACTTTTGTGCTTGGACTGTTTGTGGTGCCTGTTTCCTAACTACAGAACCCTTCCATACTTGAAAACCTTTCAAAATGGAGAGGAATTTTGAAATGTTAAAAACCACCAAGAACTCTTTTCACTTATGAGGGCGATGGGAAAGGCAATAAAAGGACTTAGATGCTTACTCATCCTTAATGTTTTGTTTGATGGCAGAAACCAGCTGAAAGCCACCTATTTAATGTCAGTGGAGACAGCAGAAGGGTTGCTGAATGAAATTGGCTCTGAGTCGTTGATTTCTGGCACACACACATCACCATCTGTTGTTGCTCAAAAAATCGACTCTGTAACCACTGCTGATGTTGTGAATGTAAGTATGGGTCTGCATCTACAGGTGTTCCTTAATCCCTGTGTAAGTTGTTTCTTTTTAAACAAAACTGCTGCTCATTTGTATGTGCTTTTATAAAAAGATAGTATATGTGTGTGTGCTTAAAAAAACCCAACTAATTTACAAATCTCATCTGGCTATCTTTTGATGTTTTTACTTACTTTATTAACAGAAGAGCCTTTAATCCAATACAATATAAAAACAATGTAGCTGGGAGTATGTAAAATTCTCATCTACTTCACTTAAATTTACCAAAACTGTCAACTAGGAGTCATGGAAAACTTGATGCTAGTTCCACAGCAGGTACTTCTGTGTCAAAGCTTTTAGGATTCATGAGTCCTCATATTCTCATTCTTGTATTCCTGAGAATGTGGTGTGCTTAATAAAACAGTGCCTTTCACTGATAAATAGATGTAACTGCAGTGCTACTCCAGATTATCTTGTTGCTTATACTTGAAGCAAACTTCATAAAGGAATCCATCAGAAAGAGAAATTCTGAGATAGAAAATGTTTTTTCCCAGTCATCTCTAGTTTGTTGCAGTAGCAACTAGCAACAGCTTTAGTGGTAAGGAGAGATCTGCTGTATCTTGTAGTGCAATAATTTTTGAAAGAATAACTATTTTCAAAGAGTTTATGCCTTTTATATCCAATTGTCATTCTTCTATGCCTCTTTAGATTATAAAGTAACAAGGAGCTGTATTGAAGCAAGCAAGTTTAGAGAGCAAAAGGAAGATGGTTTACTTGTTGATGTACTGTAGTAGTGGTGGGATTTGTTTTTTTGATAACTTGAAGCTATGAGCAGCAAGATCAACTTGTAGCAAGTATTTCCTTATATCCATCTTCCTGATTTATTTTCAGGCTGCAAAGAAGTTTGTCAGTGGAAAGAAATCAATGGCAGCTAGTGGGAATTTGGGAAATACTCCTTTTCTTGACGAGTTGTAAAACCAAAACTGAGATGCAGATTCAAGATGGACCTGAGTTCTATGTCATGTATGTTCTAAATTACTACTAACTTGTTATTTATGAATTCAGTTCTTTCAGAAAATTAATCTGGAGTAATTGTGGGCTTACACTCATCAAATAAAGTGCTGAGTTCATACATTTTGTGATGACTTTTTTTTTTCACTGAAGATGGTATCTAAAATGCTGGTAAGTCTGGCTCTGTACACTGAAGGTAAAACTACAATAAGAAAATATGGTGACTTTTAGTTGATGTAAAAAAGGTATCAAAATGAATCACTGATACAAACAGATATTGTAAGTGCCCCTAGTTGTTCGTGTATTCTTTTGTGTTCTAAAAAAGTTCTGATAAACTGTTTCCGTCGTGCTTATATCAAGTAAGTGATAAAACTTACCTTCAAAGAACGAGTAATGTATTGGACCTTCTCAGAGCTTGCAGCTGTTAGTTGTCTGGGACTAGCAGAGGTAGGGTTTCTGAATGACTTCTCCACAAGCAGCACTGATGGACATTTTTCAGCGATGCCCTCGCTTCCCTCAAACAGCTTTATACAGCTAATATGTCTTTTCAAATATCTCAGGATATTTTGATTATTTAGAAGTCTAGGCGTGTACTGAAAGAAAACAGACACAATACAACTTCAGAAATCTAGGTTTTGAAGAAGTCAGGTTTCAAGCTGTTCTGAAACAAAGGTAAATTATTCCAGAGAAGAGGATGTATCTCATACAGAAGGGCAGGAGAAAGAGGAAACTGGACTCCTTGTTTCCTGTAGCCCAGTGTGAAGGAGGTCTAACACCAGCAGCTCTAAACTTAGGATTGCACAATGCATCACCATCACTGTGAAGTACATATTCATGTAGTCTGTGCCTACTTCTAAGTGTTTGGCCTGCATCAGGTACCTGCCAAATGTTGGATATTGATAGTAACTTACAAGTGAACTCACAGTAGTGTAACTGGGAAGATGAAGTCTACATTATCATGTTTGTCCCCAGCATCTTCAGCTGTGCTGAAAATATACAGCATGGACTTACTTTAACACATGCAAAAATTCCCATAGCCATTTAGTTAACTAATCATGGAGCCCTACGTTTTTTTTCAAATACTTGTTCTAAAGACAAATTTGTTAGTTCTGAAACTTCTCTAATATCAAGGTAACACTCTTGTCCATAGTTCTTTGCACACTATTTCTTTGGATTCTAAATTGACATCTAAATTGTAATTTGGTCAACAGAAAAGCAAGTGATCCTTTTTGTGGTCCTTCAGAATCACAAATCATTTGATTTATTTAAGCATGAACTCAGAGGTTTAATCTCTTGGAAAGCCCCTTACTGTGTGAGCTTACTTTCTGCTGTTCTGGCCTAATTATCTCCTTTACATACTTCTGTTCCTTCCCCTACCTCTGAGGTTTCTTTTCTATTAAAACTTTGTGCCTCAGGAAAACTTGTAACTGGCTTGTATCCCATCTAGATTAATTATACTTGCAGCATAAACTACCTTTAGGATTGAGAGCGAGATATTTTCAAAAGCCTCTGTATGCAGTGGCTCTCACAAGAAGTTTATTCTTCCTGAGGTTAAATAAATTTAAAAGCCATATTCATTAACAACTGTTAGTAGTTAGACTGGTTGAGAAACAAACTTTTTACATGGTTGCAGCAAGACATGCACATTGATGTTACAATCTATTACAAATTGACGCAGCCTCTTGGACTTCAGTGGCATTATTGCCAGCTAGACTTCTTCCACTCACTGTGGAGGTAGGTAATGGCATGTCTAAAATTAATGTTTGTCCTAATCCCATCCTCACTGTAGAAAAGTGAACTTTTCTTTTGGTATTTGTTAATTTCAAATCACAGTTTTCCATTTCAGAAAAGTAAATAAAAGTAAATCTTTATCATCCTAAAATGTAAAAGCTATTACACTATTTTGTGTTTCTTGCTAGAATATTAAGCAAGATCTGAAATTCTAGTTATGTACAATACTTATTTCTTACTCTGCTGTCATCACAGGAAGCTTTGCTCCAGAAATTAATTCAGTTGTGCTTTGCCAGTCTTGAGGTCTTCAACAAAATCTCTGTAAACGCTGGTGTGTAGAGTGGTTCCTATGGGACTATTGTGCCAGAGTTGCCCAAGTTCTTGTAGAGTCCACCCTGAAATATCAGCCTGTCAAATTCTTGTTAGAATATCATCTGCCAAAGAAAATTGACAGCAATCAGTCTAAGAGACTTTTTCAGTTTTGTTAATATTTGTATTACAAAATACATAGCCTTAACCGCTATGCTTTC
Source organism: Merops nubicus (assembly GCF_000691845.1). Lineage (NCBI taxonomy): Eukaryota > Metazoa > Chordata > Aves > Coraciiformes > Meropidae > Merops > Merops nubicus. Next base: position 13,648 of record NW_008617850.1, read on the forward strand.
ACATTTTTGTGTAAAAGCATGTGTTTAGCAGCTCTTCTCTTTTTTTTTTCTTTGTATTTTAACGAAAGGGTTTTTAGCTCTGTTAAGAACTAACCTTTTCTCAACACTAAGGAAAGCTGCACTTCACTCGTTTACTTTGGGATTTTTCTAAGTGAAAGTTACCATGGTTGCCTATTCAGTGTTAATTTCCATATCTGTAGGTTTTTTTAGGAAAGATAAAGGTAAAATAGTGAATGCTCTGCTCAGGACCACTACCTGGAACCAGACAGATTTCAGCAAGGTTGAGCAGAGGTTATGTACATCACCTTGCTGTTTGTGTTGGTCCAGAGCTCAGTGTACTGCTTCCTCCTGTAAGCAGGTGGACACTGGAGCATCTGTGTCACTTAGGCTTGTCTGGGCCCCTGGAGGTATCCAGGGTTTGACTCTTCAGCTGGTGCCTGTCCCTCCACTCTAGAAACAGCAGATATGGGCATGTTGCAAGATAATGTCAAGCAAGGCCAGGGGAGAGGTAGGAGATGCCTACAAGACCTAGTGCAGAATCTAACTGAGGGGTTTTAACAGAAAGCTGAGGTGATGGGTTTTGCATGTGTTTGTTTTAAGGGATAAGGCTGCAAATAATGTTCTTACTACCTGCTGCCAGTGAAAAGCACTCAACTACAGTTTTGCAAAAAGCAGCACTTGCCCAGGAACAACGGTACAGAAGCCCAAGGACCTATATATACCATGGGACGTAAGAAGGTGGGCTTCCAGGGGTTGGGCAGAGTTGCAATCACTGTGTAAATGTGTAATTCTGGAGCCTGCTAAAGGCAAGCAGGATCAGTCTGCAGCAGACTACAGCTCTATCAGCAGCCTGGCAGAAACAGTTGCACAGAAGAGCAGTATTGGTAAACATTTGCTGAACTGCAACAGAACAGCACACAGGATTTAAACAAGCAGCACAGCTCTCTACCACCATCTTAAGCAAGGAGCCTCTCTCCATCTGCTCTATTTTCTTCTTAACCCTTTGGTGTTAAAAATGCCTATGGCAAAAATTTACAGGCTTTAAAACTATTTACCTGAACTACTGATTACCCTTTCTTCATTCACTTTTTCCACTAACTATTCCTCTTACTCCATTGTCATCACACCTCTCTCCACTCTAGCTTATCACAACCTACGGGTTCCATTGGGGTGATAACAAGGTTCTGGAACAAGTAGCAGGGGAGTAGATACAAAAAAAAAAAATAAAAAGGCAACAGAAAGCATTTTACCAACTGTTCTATGTAAGTTCTCAGCCTCAAACAGAAAGATGAATCACCCAAATTACATGTTTCAAAATGCATAGATATAAATGTACCTATGCTTTAAAACACCCGTAAGGCACTATCAGCTTCTAACAGATTCTTTTAGAAATCTGTTTTTTCTGCCTGTACTGTCTTGATAATGCTGTTGTGGTGAGCCAGAGCCATCTCTGAACTGAAGATGTAGATAATTTTGCTCCTCTGCTCTTGCATCTAGAATCTGAACCACCCAGCTTTTCAGCTCACCTATCAGTATTGTGATTGGTATCTTTCAGTGGCCACAGAAGATATACATGGAGATAACCTCTTGCACTATAAAGATATTTTGAGGAAAAACACTGTCCTGGTTTGGGATAAAATAGAGCT
>NW_008617851.1:0-244 GCF_000691845.1 Merops nubicus
TGGCCTTCCAATATCTTAAGGGTGCCTCCAAGAAAGATGGGGAAGGACTTTCCAGGCTACCAGGTAATGACAAGACTAGGGGGAATGGGGCAAAGCTGGCAGTGGGCAGATTCAGGCTGGACATGAGGAAGAAGTTCTTCCCCATGAGAGTGGTGAGACCCTGGAATGGGTTGCCCAGGGAGGGGGTTGAGGCCCCATCCCTGGGGGTCTTTAAGGCCAGGCTGGAGGGGGCTCCGGGCCGCCC
>NW_008617851.1:270-8715 GCF_000691845.1 Merops nubicus
GCAGAGGGGTTGGAACTGGGTGATCCTTGTGGTCCCTTCCAGCCCTGACAGTTTCTGATTCTGTTTTAGCAGAGGACTTAGTAGTGTTGGCTTGATGGTTGGACTTGATGATCTTGGACGTCTCTTCCAACCTCAAGGATTCTATCATTCTGTGACTCGATGGTCCTTATACGTGCTTTCCAACTTGAGATACTGTGTGATTCTCTGATCTAAATTCTAGACAATGCCTTGTTCTCTTACATGCAATAGCATAGCCATCTTAAGGTGACATACTGAAATAATCATCAATACACATTTTAAAAGACATTATTTTTTTAATAAAGAATAGATCTTGTCTTGTTACTAGATGTTGCTTTTATTTACAGTTAATCTAACACACAACAATGATAAAGGTGTACCTAATTATGTTAATGAGATTAATTTTGTTTCAGGCTGACCTATGTTAATTATTAGTCAAGGATGTAACAAAGGACATATTCTCACTTTGTTTACATGATATAATCCTTTTTGTATCTTAAGTGAAATTAAGCAAAATGTAATGAGTATCTCAAAGCTACATTTTTTTTCCCCTCTTTCTCTTTTTAGGGTATATGGGACCAGATGTCCCTTTTGGATCCTGCAGGAACAAGTACTGTGGTCTGGGTAGGCACTGTGTTGTGGATGGGGAGACGGGCCGAGCCGAGTGTCTGTGCCTGGAGCGCTGCAAGCCACATTACAAACCCGTGTGTGGCTCTGATGGAGAGTTCTATGAAAACCACTGCCAAGTGCACAGGGCTGCCTGCTTGAAAAAGCAAAAAGTTACCATTGTACACAACCAAGATTGCTTCTTCAAAGGTAAGCGTGGCTGAACTATGTGTGGAATATTGCTACCAGGTATATTTTCAAGCTGTTCAATTAAAGCTCCATTAGAGGCTTCACTGAGTCCACACTGAATTAATGAATCAAAAAGTTAATTCAGTTAGTATCTCACTCTAGAGATATCTTAAGAATTCTTTTTCTTTTTATTTGTACACAGTGCTCTGGGAAATCACCCATTTTTAACCTGAATAAACCAGTTGTCTCTTGAAAATTAATCCACGGCAGCTTGTACAAATGTAACTGTTAAGCTCATTCATCTGAATGTATTTACAGTCCTAAAACCAGAAGGATATTAATCTCTGTTATAGGAAAAACAGAAATTAGGATTTCAGAGGGGTTTTGTAAGATTGCAGGACCTGTGCTTGTATTTGGTGTTGATAGACCAGCAGCTTATTCATTGTTAAGTGGATCTTCCTTGCTTTGAATTTAAACAATGAAGAGTTTACTTGCATATTTACCAACGCATGCAAGTTTAGCTACTTTTTTAACCTTTTGAATACTGATAGATATACATTATGTTAAGTGTCTTATACTGAAGATGTCAACAATTGCAGCTTGCTCTTTTTCATGTGATTTGAGCATTCCTTGAAGGTTTCTGGAACTCTGCCAGTACAGACGTTGATTAAGCATGTTTATGTGTACTTTGACAGACTTGCAGCATGTTTTTACTGGTTAAATCAGGCAGATGGCTTGAGGGGGGGGCGAGGCTGGGGAGGAAATATAATTTTTAATATAAGGCCATTTTTAATGAGTCTACCTAGGAGCTGAAGCAATTCATATTCTTTTTAAGTACTGTCCTATTTTTGCTAACCATATCATATGTTGTGGTTATAGTTGCATTCTCAGTAACAGCAATTAGTAACTACTGTCACCACAGAAGTAAGTCTAATAAAATATTTTTATTGAATGACATTCACCTTTGTAAAGAACATTCATTTAAATTATAATACTCCACTTAATTTTGAATCAGACTTTTCAAGATTGTATTCTACTATAAGGTGGTTCAAGTGGAACCAATTTCAAAATTTTCAAAGTGGAAATTTTCACTACATGTATGGTTAAGGACTGTCCTTTAAATGAAGAGTTTGGCTTTTTTTTTTTTTTTTTTGCAGATCCAAACATTCCAGGTCATGCAGAAATACCAATATCTTTATTACTGTGAAGGTGTTTGTAGTATAACAAGTGAATAATCGGGGTGGGCCAGTGTTGTTTCAGATAGAACCCACAAAATCCTATCTTTTCTCAATAACTTAATTAAAAAAAAAAAATGCTTGCACAACGAGGCTTTATGTAATTGTTTCTTGTTTCTTTGAGTAAATGGGGTAACTGCCAAGGTGAAGTGCCTTTGCTTCATTCAACACACATGTTAAGCTCAGCAACTTCATCAAAACATCTTAAGGGATGAGTTAGATAAAGGGAGAGGTGTGTTAATATTGTAATGGGAAATACACTTGTGAGAAATAGTGGTTTGAACTTGTTCAAAACTAAATGTGGACACTGTATAAAATTAATACATCATCATAATATAGAGATTTTAATTAAGTAACATGTGTTCTGAGGTAGTGGAAAATTAAAATTTCATTTTAGGACTACAGCATATGAGGCTTGTAGGGAATGGCTTGGCAATGACAGCAAAATGTGAATGCTTGTGTTATGTTAACAATCACAGCATCTTTTAAAACCATTGTTAATGATGCCATACTCTGATATAACAAATCACAGTAAAAACACTAAAATGTTTAAATTTATGGGGATAATTTTGGTTCTTCAGTGTGCTGTATACCATAAAAATGAATTTGGGGCATGTTTGTGAAAAATCAGTGTTTTCTGAGGGAGGGAAAAATGTAGTGAGATTTGTTTACTGAAATAGGAAGTGAGACAGTATTTTAGCTAGAAATATAATCCAAAATGCTGCCTAAAGGTTTTGTTAGCTCATCTTTGTTTTAAATTTATCATGCTAGTTTCTTGTCTATTGTAGTGGACAACAGAATATCTAAATGGCATTCAACTTTAGACAACCAATTTAGATGCTTGATTAAAAAAAATAGTTTTTTCCTTCAGTCAGTGACAATCTTTAGAAAAGAACTAAGGTAACTAAGTGACTTGCTCTGAGTTGCCATATGAAAACTTATTTATCTAGAAAACTGAATCTAATTTGGGCACTATAACTAGATGCCTACAAATAGTGTAAAATGTTTTATTTTTTCCTCCTCTTTCTCATCTGCTGTTGACTTCAGTGGTGTTAATTAGGTGAGACTGTGGACAGTTACTCTCCTTTATTTAGTATATATGGGCCCTACCAATGAAAATTTCTACCTTCTTAAATTCTGCCCATTCATTGCTCTAGTGCAGCACAGGGATGGTAAAATATCGTTGTCACTCATAACTGCTGAGTATGTCCTCCAACATTTGCTATAGCTATATTGTAAAGATGTCATATTTCAAACTATCTTCAAGTAATTCTTTCCTTTAAAAATGAAAAAAAATCCCAGTACACTGCTTTCAGTAGGGCTGAAGTCCTGCCAGTTACTGGGACTAAAATATCAAAAAGCCTTTATATTTATCTTTTCTTACCTCTGTATTTATCTCTAGCAAGATCATGATTTTGGTGTTTTGGGTTTCAAATCCTCATACTGGGGTGATTTTTTAAAAAAAAATCTTTTTGGGTGCAGGGAAATGTTTCCTCATGGATAAATTTTAAGTTTTATACAGTTTGATTGTTGAGCTTCAAGAGAAGCTGAGGAATACACTCTATTTTGAAGGGCTAAGCTGACCAGAAAACATTTCAGTATTCTATGTCTGTAGAATAAAATTTTATAAGCAAATGTTCTACATACCTGATTAACATTACAATAGCAGTTTAGTAGCTATGATTCTTTAAATAATATATCTTGTAACCAAGTGATTTATAATTGATTTCAAACATCGTGAATTCTATTTAATGGTTTGAAAATTGCCCTTTTAAACACTTACATGATGAATGGGGTTAAAGGTTTGACTTGATAGATAAAAATCTTTTGGTTTACATGTTGAAACTCTGTTAAGATCACTGAGGAATGTCTTACCTAAGCTACCTGTGAAACAAGACAGACAAAAAGCATCAAATCATTCATGAAGAGCTATGTCTGAAACGTGACAAAAGCTACATATGTCAAAGTTGTACTCTCTATATGCTTTTTTTAAAACTAAACCTTCAGATTCATGTCCCTTACATACCTCTTCTGTAGGCTATCACTAAATCTGTTAGTTACATTTTTCTACTTATGACTTTTTCTTTTTTTCTCCCTTTTTTATGCTGACAGGTGGTGCAGGTAAACTTGGAACAGTTAATAGAATGTATGAACTGTTCTTGCCTTTCCTGTGTCTGACATGAGTATGCCCAGATTTACTGGGCTCTTTTTCTTTTGCTAGCTTCATTTCCTCACACTAAATTAAATAATACATTTTTCCCAAGTGTGTGTGGAATGCAGGTATAAACCAGTAATTGAAATAGAAAGTTTCAGCATTTTTTCTTTCCCTGATGACTGAGGCTGTTATGAAAATTTTACATTTTTGACATGGATCAAGATAATGGCCATCCTGAATTAGAAATTACTTTTTCTCTACTCTTATTGTAATTTTTCCATCAGTTGCTTATTTGCATGTCATAACATCTTGCATCAGACACTGAACGATTTTTCCTAATGGCTTGGTTAGAAGTTGAATGTGACCCTTTGAGTTACTCAATAAGCTGTCTCTATTTCTTCTGGTATAGAGGCAAAAATGTATTCTTCAGAGAAGCTATTTACTTTTAGATACTTCTAATATAGTCCTCTTTCCTAGGTATATTCCATACCTGTGGAGTCCTCTATTCTCATCTGTGAAGTCTAGTGTCCTGTGACTAGGCTTTAGTCAATGCAAATTCCACAATGACTTTCAGATGTCTCTCAGGCCTTCGCTGTCTAAAACTGTTTTAAAATATTTAAGCTTATTCTAAAAATGTAAGAGAACTCCTTAGGAAATCCTTTGTCATTCGAGGAACTCTCTCTTTAAGAATGATCTCAAATTAATTTTTCAGCTGAAGGGAGAATTAAGGAATGGGGAAGTGAACAGGTACCTGGCTGCTAGTTTTCTTAGCTTTGGTGGTTATCATATTTGTCGTTTTATGAGTTTTTAATACCTGAGCAGAATATAGGAGAAGGTAAATGAAAAGGAAAAGCAAAGCAAAGGAAATAATGGGGTGAAGCTAAGAAGTGAGAGATGGCTAAGTGCCAGATGGTGATTTCAGTGGTAGGAAGAACAGGAAATGTGAATATGAAGAAAATGAAACAGTAATGACAAAAATCAAAGTTCAAAGCTTAGATTATTCATTAAATCTGATATAGACAATGTGAGCTGGGAAGTCTGATATGCTAATACCTTTCTGGTTTGGCACTGCTTTTGTTGGCTTGGTGACTACATAGCTCTTTGGCTGGGTGGCTTCTGTGTGCTCTCTGCTTCCAGTGTTCTGCCTGTTCTGCAGCCATGCATTTTGTGTTTCAGAGCAGCATATTGTTTTGTGCAAGAAAAGATATCTGACCATCTGGCTCATGCTGTGCTTAATACTATTGCATAACCCCTTTCTGGCTGTCATGAGCTGTAGCTTTAACAAGCTCCAGTGGCTGGTGATTCAAATGGACTGGAATTTCTTTACTTAGTGCCTTCACCACTATCTTCGTTCTGTGAAGTGGCACTGTGAAATCAATAGCTTTGCACTGATTTTGGAAGGCTGGAGACATTCTTCTTCTTTGGCTTTTCATCAATTCAGCTGGACTTTTGTGTGGGAAAACGTGCTTGCATGGCAAATGTCCCACGCTGGATGTCAAACAAGCTTCAGTTATATCTTCATTTTTGTGTTAAATTCAGTTACCTCACTTCCCTAAATCCAGGCCAGTAAATCTAAATAAGAGAGTAAGAAATTCCCTGTTACAAGCTTCATCTTGTATTTTCTTTTCACTCTGAGCTTCTTGTACATTTTACATTAAAACTATTTCTATACAGTGATACACTCAATCATTATGACAAACTGCAATTTACTAGGAATCCTCAGGAATGTAACATACTTCTACGTATTGTGACTTTTGTAGGATATTTCTGAAATAAAAGTTACTTCAGGTGCAAAATTTATACTTGTCATAAGGATACTACAGGAGCTACTTATATTAATGTTTTATCTTCTTCCATGTTGGTCTCATTTTTTTCATTTGGTGAATATTTTAATCCCTTAAACTGTGTGTGAGCCTCAGATCACTAACTGCTATTACTAAAATGGATAGATTTTGAAAATTGCTATAATAGTTGCTTTTCAGTCTGTTCCCAAAAGAAAAAATAAGTAAGAAGTTGGGTAAGAAATTTTGCTGCTGATTCCAAGTTGTTCAGGGCAGTGAAGATAAGAACTGACTATGAACAAATTCAAAAGGGGTATGGGCAAACTGGAACAAGTTTGGAAGACATCAACAAGAAAGACTGAAAGTACCACATGACTTGTATCCTTCTAGGGATATGAAGGAGGCTTACAAAATCATCAGGACTTGTTGAGGGTGGATGTGAGTAGACTGCCTTGTACTCCAATAAAAGAACTAAAAATGATCAAATAAGGCAGATGGAACAGACTCAAAACAAACTTTATTTTGTACACAGTACATCTCATGAGTAACTCAACCCAGGATTTCCTAAGCAGACTTTGCAAGTGCTAGGGGAAAGGCTGTAGGCTTTTTTTTTTTTTTTGAAAGAAGTGTGGGGGAAGTGAGTTGAATTAACTAAAGTCTAACATTAACCCACAAAAAAAAAAAAAAAAAGTAAACACAACAACAAAAAAAAACCACACCCATGTAAAACCACCTGTTTAGCTGCTTCAGTGACTACAGTAAGATTAGTTCAAATTCGATTGGTTTGTTTTTCTGTTTCTGTGTGATTTGTGCCCTAGGTGAATGTAATCTTAGACTGGTTCTTAAACTATTGACACATTCATTTAGAAGCACTGGCATTTATTAGATCTCATTTGATGTTCATATACTTCAAAAGCAAGCATGTAAGTCTGTGTCATTTTATCAATTTCACTTCAGGAAATATCTGGTCTTGAATATAAACCTTGAACACTCATAATTTAATGTTGATTATTAGTATTTCAAAAGAAATTTTAGGATATGTTAATCTGAATGACATTTTGGTACAGTATTTTCATTGGAAAAGAATTTTTTCCTCTATCTGTGTTTTTTTTTCAACCAGTTGACTTCTCTGAAGTTCTCAAAAACATCATTATACTTTTTCTGAAAGCTTGAATTCCTGCAGACAGCATACACTCTTAAAGTTGGTGCTGATAAACTGTCAAGCTTCAGCTATGATTCCAGATGTATATTCAACATAAACTGGATTATGAAAATAAATTTTTCAGAACTGTCAGAAGATGTAAGAAGTAAGAAAGATTATGCTTGATCTTAAAACTTGTTTGATAGACCATAGAAATTATTTGATGTATATTATGAATTCGGCCCATGATCTGCATATGGTCACCGTAGTGCAACACTTAATAATTTCTTAAGTGTGACTTCATGCAGGCATTGTATGTGTTCTTAACTATTAACATTAGTAATTGCACATTTCCATAGTGATAAAAATCACTGTTAATGGCAGGTATACATTCCAGCATTTTGTGGAAAGTGATGCTCTAACCAATGTAAAACTGGTTCTTTTTATAACCCTTTGAAACCATGACCTAAATTTTAGCACTGTTTCTCTAGTCTGCTGTCCCCACCTGATTAATTTCTGTGAGTTGCATTGTTTATGAGATTTGGAAGACTGTTGCCATTTTTCAACCAAGATTTGTCACAAATATGTCTTAAATTGCCCACAATCACCTTAATTTGTGTAAATGAATAAAGATGCAAGGCCTACATATGCAATATCTGCTACTGGATCTACAGAATGAGGTTGAATGCAAGGTATTTATGAGAGCATGCATGTAACATGCTTAATTTAAAAATTAAACATTCAACACACCCTATATTCATTTCTGTTACTGAAATTGTAACACTTTGCAACTAAATCCCAGAACTCTACTCTTTTCTCCTTTGAATTTAATTCCTCCTTCTAAAATGTAGGATGGGGCAGAGACAAGCCTCAGACGCAGTACAAATATAGGATATTTTTTGTCTGGCTAAAGACAAACCTCAAAGACATCGCTTAATTTCAGAAGCTGGTGCAGTTCCAATCTTTATATAATAATTCCTTCAACACTGGGATAAATGTATTAATAAACTCTGACATATTATGCATTCTGCATTCATATAGTGCTGAGGAGTTAGTGTTCTCTAATTAATCTCTGTACGAAACTTAATGAAATTTAAAATTGATTGTAGGGGCATCATTGCTGTTTGTTACCGCACAAAGAAATGGGTCTGTGGGCATCACAGATTTTCACTGGTAGAAGAATTCATATTTTGAAAGTTTTTGTGCTTCCAGTAATGATGTTGGATCTGTTCCAAGAAGCTGCATTCATACCGAAAGCTGCATTCTAAAGTCTCTGTCATGTCACTGAATCAGTGTGAAGGACCGAGCCGTGAATGTTTG
>NW_008617852.1:0-220 GCF_000691845.1 Merops nubicus
CTGGTCATGTAATTATGACATCACAAAACCCTACCCAAACCACATTCCTCCTCCTGCCCCTTCTCCTGCTTATCCACCTGTGATGTCACAAACCCCTAGGCAAGCTATATTCTTGCTTCTGCCTCACAGTCGACTCCTGCAGTTACAGCATCACAAAGTCTTGCACCACTTAGGGGCTTCTCCTGATACATCACCTGCCTATCAGCCTGTGACAACACAA
>NW_008617853.1:0-5715 GCF_000691845.1 Merops nubicus
CACCCCGCGCCCGCCCCGCCGCCCAGGCCGCTGCGGGGCTCGGCCCCCAGTCCGTAGGACTCGTTCCCGGCTGAAAGTGTGGGCGGTGAACTGTTCAAAGCAGAGCGTAGCTGAGATTCTTGAGTATCCCTGAAAATTCTGGGTGTTCGGGAGCACCTGAGCACTCCGCAGGGGTGCCCGTCCTGTGTCTCACCCCAGCACGGAGACTTGCCCCTCTGGAGGATTCACCGATCCGTTGGAAGAAGCGGGAGCACCGTGCTTAAGACGTGCCTAGTTTGCAAAAAACGATGTTAAACGTATCTCAGTGTTGCATTGCATCTACACGGAGGGTTTTTTGTTTGATACCAGCGGCTTTGTGGATGTAAAACGTTTGTGTGCATGTGGTAGGTATGTATTAGGCCTCACACTTACACTGGCCATGAAACTGCAGATGTTCTTAAATCCTTGTAAAAGTAACGTTGCTTTGAACCTAACTTAGTTGTGTTCTTCGTAGTGTTGAAACACAATCACCCAAGGGTTAATTGTATTTTTTCTGATTCTTTAATTGGAATGTGCAAATATCTGTATTGAGCTTTGGCTCACTTAGATTCTGTCTGGTAGAATTATCTCCCCTGGGGGACTTATGTCAGGCTTCAGTTTAATCATAGTAAATCCAAACTTAAGTGCTAACATGTTTTTATTGTATAATGTAGCCTGTTTTGATTTTTGAGATGTTACAGAATCAAATGCTTATATAAATAGGGCTATTTACACCCTCATTCTGAACTTTAACTGAAGAAGTTTATACCTGGTTACATAGTTATATCAAGGGAGGTGCTAAAGCTGCTTATTTTAAGTGTTGATCCTGACCATTATGGTTCTGTTGAATGGTTGCTTTTCCTCAGGGTTCCTGAAGTGGAGATTGTGCTATAACTGGTGTAGTCACAGTTGCCTGAACAAATACAGTGAGACAATACATACCAGCAGCTGAGGGCAGTGCACTATATCACCATTCTTTGGAGTGTGCAAACAGTGGAAATGTGTTACGTAAATACCTTATCACAGATCCATTTTAGTTTCCTGCTGCTTGGTGTCTGCCAGTTGGCATAGTGTGGCTTTGGCTATACCTGTTTGAAGTCCTAATTTGGATTTTTGGGTGGCCTTGGCAGAAACGGGACAATTACAAGAATTAGAGCCTTTGTCAGGCTGACGGATAGGTTTCAGTGATGTCCAGGGCTTCCTGGAAGAAAGGTGAGAATCTGCTGTTGTGAGTTGTCATACTTCTGGTTTACTGAGGTTTAAAGATGGTCCCTGACTTTGCCGTTGCTTCTTAGCAAAGTTCTGCCCAGATACAATTCTCTGTGATTTTATTTTTTAATAAGGGAATGCAGAAAACTGGATTTTTCAGCTTCTTGTGTTTCAGCGGCCTAAAAGAACCTAATTAAGTTAAGTCTCAGCAGTATTAAAAGTTTTCTTGCTCATAAACTTTCTAAAACTAGCTTATGCTAAAGCTATTATTAAGCTTGGTTGAGTACTCTTGACATGTCAAAGCACTTGCTGCTTGCCAAAGCATTTGTTACCATTGAGTAACTTCAGAGGTGCTGGGGCAGAAAGGGCAGGACTTCCACTTGGGCGTTTCTGGTCATGTCTTCCTGCCATAAGATGAATTAATCCCTACATTACATTACAAATGTGTGCTTGAGTTTTTCAGATGCTTTTTTTTCTATTTTCCTAATGTCTTTCCAGCAATACCATTTCTACTGAATCAAAACAAGTGTCCAATGAAACAGCAGTTCTGACCTATGAGTAGAACTTCCTGTTATTGGACGGTTGTTTCATTTTTAATGCCTTGCTGAGCTTTGTTAACAGCTTAAGGAATGTGTTGAGCCTCGTTGTTTAATAGAAGTATGTCTTTACTAAAGCAAAACGGAGGCAGGGCTTTTTAAAGCAAATCTTGCTGTGAGCTGTAGAAATAGATATGTGAAGCAGCAGGTTTCTCTGACCAAATTACTTTGTCTGAAACTGGAAATCTGTGGCACTAATCTGTGATACTGGAGGAGGAAGAGGAAGATCCTCTGTGCTCCTGAGGAGCAGGGTCAGCTGTGTGGGTGCTGGGTGAGAGGAAGGTTGTGGTATGCAGAGAGGGAGACTAGGGTGCAGTGTCACTAAATGGAGGAAAATACGACTGATAGTGCAATTTTGTAGGTGTAGTCACAGGCCCTCTTAGATAGGGAACGTTTTCTGTCCTTTGTGATCAGTTAACACCTCTTCCTCTTTTCCTGGGTATCAGTCATGGTTAGTTTTTCTTGTCAAAAAACCTACCATTATATCTGGGACAGGAAATCCATTAAAATCCCAAGAACAACTATTGAATCAGAAGGAATTAAAATATGAAGTCTCTGATAGTGTTTATAATCCTCTTGTCCAGCCAGGCTGTAGTTTTCATACTTTTTAGTGTACACCATCTGTTTGCATTTGGATTTAACTTTTTCTGTTGTGTTTGTTCCTTTTTTTCCTCACAATAATTGAGAGATGACTGTCTCTAAATAGCAAATTTATCTGTGTCAGTTACACCTCCTAACTATGGCATTAACTTTTTTTTTCTCAATACAAGCTTTTATTTGTAGCTCTCACACAATGGTTTGGATCAGTTCTGCTATATAAATGGCTAAACAGTCAATGTTAGTACTCCAGTTGTATCTAAAAATAAGGCAAGACTTTCTATCTGTAAAATTTCCCTGCCTTTTGGTCTCCCCTATCTGAAGATTGTTTTAAATGTGTTTGTTCAGACGTGAACCACTGGCTCTTGTCAACCTCAAAAAGAAAAATGAAGAAACTGGGGAAGAAGAACTTACCTCTCGCTTAGGTCACTGCAAAGCAAAAGCCACCAGGCACATATTCCTCATCCGTCACTCTCAGTATAATTTGGATGGCCGGGCTGATAAGGACAGAACTCTGACCCCACTCGGTACGTATTGCTACAAGCACCACACTTGGCCTGTTGAGAAAACTGTTTTTCAGGTGCTGCTGTCCTGATGACTACAGGTCGGTTGGCTCTGTTCTGAGTCTTGCTGCCAAACCTTAATCCACTTCCTGGCCCCTCTGTGGCAGAAAGATGTTATGAATAACTCTGTTTTCCTCAATTTTTGATCCCCTAAATCTAGATGTTAAAACATGCTTTACAGAATTCTAAACACAGTTGTTAAGAAACTTCACAAAGGGAACTTGAGGTTGCTTGAGCAAATTTTCCTGCTAGCTGACATAATTCCCCAAGGCTAAGGCTTTTAAGCATAGCTCCATCACTGATTTCGCGATAGTTTTCTTAAGAAGGAGATTGTGTTTCTGTTAGGTAATTTGTTGATTTATTAAAACAAAAATTACCCTGACTTTCTTTCCAGCTTGAGTGTTTATAATTAAATACATTTCTCTTTTGCTACCAAGCAGTGTATCTGGGATTACTGCTAATCCATTATATGAAATGAGGATAACATCTGTCTCTGTTAATCTTTATTCACTGATCCTCTGACTGGTCTCAAATGTGAATCAATATAATGTTTGAATAGTGTACTTTGAAAGCGGTGGACACCTTCTTGATTGTGTGTTTGCCAGCACTGTTTTGAGAAGGGAAGAATTATTGTGCAGTGCTACTTGAGGTTTTGGAAGTTTGGTGCCAAATGTTTAGTCGTAATGACCAGTGTGCAGTCAGGACTGAAATGCTAATTTCAGGACTAAGGTGCTAGCTTAAACTGGTAACAAAGTAAAATCTTACTTTTTGCAGTTCTTTTATGAAAGGGAAAAAAACCCCTGACATTGATGGAGACCTGTGTCTACTTGGATAACTTTGTGTGTAGTCTGTGGGAGGTTTTGTCTTACATGAATGTTGCCAATTTATATAACGAATATAATTTTTAAGGTCGAGAGCAGGCTGAACTGACTGGACACAGACTGGCAAGTTTGGGATTAAAATTTGATCAGATTATCCACTCCTCCATGACAAGAGCAACTGAAACAACTGAAATTATAAGCAAGCATCTCCCAGGTAAGTGACTGCCCTTAATTTTTCATTGTCTTTTGTTCCTTAAAACTGCTTCCAGTAGAATTCTAAGCTTGTCCTTAAGTTTGAGATGTTATTTAGCCAACTTCCAGCCCTGTGTGAGTATGTCTATATTTATGTAAGAACTAGAAACCCTAATTCTGCTTTTTTCCAGTTCATCTTTAAAAATACAAGAGGGATCTGCCCTTCTGGGTGACTTGGTGCTCCCTGTGTGTACTGCTGTGCAGGAGAGCTCTGCTGGTTGCTCTGCACTTACAAATTTTGTAAAGCAAGACTGTCACAGGCCATCAGGATTGGCTCAGTCCTGTTTTGGGCAGGAGAGCGGAGTGGTGAGCACCCTTCTTGTAGCAGGGCTTGCTGGGTTGGTTCCAGGCCCTTTTTGTGCTCTCCTGGGTGCAGAGGAAACGTGGTACACTCAAAAAGCTTTAGGGACTTTTCAGTTTGCCTGCTTTGTTTATACAGGTTCAGGGGTTGTGGTTCTTTGGTCTGTGATTTTTTTTTGTTTGGTTGGGTGGGTTTTTTCTTTTTTTTTTAATTTATTTTTCTTCCTGCCGCACAGACATACCAGAATCTAAACTAAAGGTATTTGACTTTACATAATTATTTCTGGTATGTTAGCAGATAATCCAGTATGACTAGCTGAATGTCAGTTTTCTCTAACCATTCTATGTTTGTTTTCTTAAATGTGCCGCTTCAAAAAAAAAAACTAAACCAAACCAAACAAACAAAAAAAAAAAGACTAAACAACCCCACCAGCTCTAAACCCCAAACCAAATGGCAAACATCCACCTAATCCCATCTGTCCTTTCTCAGAGTAAGAGATTAAAATATTCATATAAATATAAAAAGTGTAGCATTAACATTAATTAGCATTAATTAGCAGTGAGCATTAACTGACATACAGCTTTAGATTAACATCCTTGCAAGTGCATTTCCTCAAGGTGTAGCAGACTGGGAACTCTCAGCTTGCTGTGCCAGGCTGAGTGGGCTGTTCTCACACCCTTTGGTAGGAGCTGTGTGGAGTAAAATGGACTTGGAGATGGAGAGGAAGACATCCTTGATGGAAGAATATGAAAAAATGTATCAGCTGTAGAGTTGTGGGCCTGTTTGCAGTGACACGTGAAGTTACATCCCCTTTCTGAATGTGTATTTAATATTTCAGGAGTAAAAAAAATTAGTACTGATCTGCTGAGAGAGGGAGCACCTATAGAACCAGACCCTCCAGTCTCTCACTGGAAACCAGAAGCTGTGGTAACTTTTTACTTAAAGTTATGTTTTGGGGGTTTTGTATTTGTGTTTTTTTTTTTTTTTCCCTTCTTTACTTGTTACGTTTTGGGGCTGGTGGTTTGTGTTTTGGGTTTTTTTTTTAATATACTTTATATTTACTGTAGTGATAAATTGCAGATGCTTTTCATCACAGACTTAGATAACTGCATATTCTTCTCCCTCCCAGTAAGCGTGCAGAACAGTTAAAATAACTTAAAATCCTTAAGTATTAGCTCAGCCTCAAGTGAGCATCCCTGTAGAGAAGAGCTCTGTAGAAGACAGCCCATCTGCACGAGGGGCAGAGAGCAGCACGTGCTGCTGGGAGCTGCCTTCGATTGCGACCCTTGTGCCTCCAGCAGTATTACGAGGACGGCGCTCGCATCGAGGCGGCGTTCCGGAACTTCATCCACCGCGCG
>NW_008617854.1:0-855 GCF_000691845.1 Merops nubicus
GTCATTGGTGGGGTCTCCATGGAGACCTTGAGTTGGGTCTTGGTGGAGACTCTTGGTTGGATCTTTCTGAAGGTCGTTGGTTGGGTCTTTCTGGAGACCATCGTTTGGATCTTCCTGAAGGCTCTTGATTGGTTCCTCGTCGAGATCCTTCCCTGGATCTTCCTGGGGATCCTTGGGGGGATCTTCATGGCGATCTCCATGTCCATCCTTGGTGGGATCTCCTTTGGGATCTCTATGTCCATCCTTGGTGGGATCTCCACGGGGATCTCCATATCCACTCTTGGTGGGAACTCCTTTGGGATCTCCACGTCCATCCTTGGTGGCATCTCCTTTGGGATCTCCTCTGGGATCTCCACGTCCATCCTTGGTGGCATCTCCTTTGGGATCTCCTCTGGGATCTCCACGTCCATCCTTGGTGGCATCTCCTTTGGGATCTCCTCTGGGATCTCCACGTCCATCCTTGGTGGCATCTCCTTTGGGATCTCCTCTGGGATCTCCACGTCCATCCTTGGTGGCATCTCCTTTGGGATCTCCTCTGGGATCTCCACGTCCATCCTTGGTGGCATCTCCTTTGGGATCTCCTCTGGGATCTCCACGTCCATCCTTGGTGGCATCTCCTTTGGGATCTCCTCTGGGATCTCCACGTCCATCCTTGGTGGCATCTCCTTTGGGATCTCCTCTGGGATCCATCTCCATGAGTATCTCCATGGGGATCTCCACGTCCATCCTTGGTGGCATCTCCTTTGGGATCTCCTCTGGGATCTCCACGTCCATCCTTGGTGGGATCTTCTCTAGGACCTGCTCTGGGATCTCCATGTCCACTCTTGGTGGGATCTCCATGTCCATCCTTGGTGG
>NW_008617855.1:0-222 GCF_000691845.1 Merops nubicus
GTGTCCTTCCTGTACTGGCGAGCCCTGAAATGGACACAGCACTCCAGACATGGCCTCACAGGGGTGAGAAGAGTGGAAGGGTCATCTCCTTTGACTTGCTTGTAGCCTTTGTCCTAATGTATCTTGGGATGCACTGGTATTCTCTGCTGGGTTATTCCCAAGCACAGCCCAGGCGCAGGGCTTGGTAAGTCCTTCTGTTGTTGAATTTCAAAAGATTCCTGC
>NW_008617855.1:244-3145 GCF_000691845.1 Merops nubicus
CACCCTGTCAAAATCTCTGTAAATGGTGGCACTGCCATCAAGGATATTACTCCTCACAGTTTTGTATCTTCTGTTCATTCACTGCGGGTGTACTCTATGCCATCATCCAGATCATTAACAGAGACGTTAAACAGTATTTGACCGGTGTTGACCCCTGGGGTACTCGTGGCAGGCCTCCACCCTGTCTTCATGCCACTGACCATAATACTCTAAGCCTGGCAGTTCTCCCAGGTTTTGGTTTATTTCACAATACATTTATCGAGCCCATACTTGATCAGTTTTTCTGTGAGGAATTTATGGGAGACAGTCTCATAACTACAGTTTAAAATGAAGTCAAGATAACAATGTCCACATTTCTCCCTTCATCCACCAAACCAGTCATCTCATTGTGGAAGTCTGTCAGGCTGGTTCAGCAAAACTTTCTTAAATCTATGCTGAAACATGACAAGGTCATGAAAACTTTACAACTGAGAGTCATGCCATTAGGTTACAGTTTTTCATAAATGTAGTAAGACAAGTAAGTACTTACATTTGATATATATATATATTGGGGGTCATATAGATGTGTACGTCTAAGAATATCTCTGTAAGCCTCAGCCTCCTACTTACTACAGTCACTTCAACCCCTCAGTTTTCTTGTGATGCTTTTGACTTCAGTTGCATTAATTATTTACTTGACACTATTCACCACAGTCACCCAAGCCTGCCTGTTGCTTGATCATCTCCTTTCAGCAACCACTTCAGTCATGATGACTCTCAGGTTAGTCAGCTCCTTCAGATGGACCTGCTGATCAGTCACCTACTGCCACCATCATCTCCCTCAGCTGCACTAGAGATGGAACCTGCATCTATGATGTTAACAAACCATGTCAAACAAAGCAATTTGTACAAAAATTTCTTTTGAATTTCAGACTGTTAAAAACACATTGGTACCTAGAAAAAATAGAAGTCCATTTCACTTAAATAGTTACTAATACAAGTTTCTATAACTGAAGATTAGTGTGTATATTTACATATTAGCTATATATGTGAAATGTTGGGGTTTGAACCCTGAGCCCTGAATTAAGGTTGACATATGGGTGATTCCCACAGCCCTTCACAAAGAGGTGGTGAGTTTGCCTTATAGCTTCCCCCCAGGGTGCGGCCGGCCCTGCAGGGAGAGCCAGAAGGGAAACGAGCCCCAGGGGTCCCGCATGGAGTTGACAAAGGTCAGGGGTCTGCTTGGGGATAAAAGCTGGGACCACTTGCAGGGAGTCAGGAGTGTCTGTCTGTGGAGTGCACTCCACAGAGCTTCCTTGTTCAGGGAAGACCTCCTGATTCTCCCTGGAGCTCGGCCCCGGTCTGTTTAGACCTTTGTGAACGCGGGCTGATCGGGTGAGAGTTGCCATATGGGCACTTTTTTCTTATAAGTTTGACTTGCTGGTTTGGCTGTTTCCCATGCCAACTATGGGAAACCTTGATTCCCTGTTTATACCACCTGTTGTGGTCGGAGTCATGTCTTTTGTGGGATCACTGGGGGTGGCATCAATTATGTACTAGCTGATTGACTTGTTTGTACCCCCAGCGATCATTCATGGAATGTCCTTTTTGCTTACAATACAGTCTGTGTATTGATTCATCTTCCTGCTGGCTGTATCATTCTTGTTGGGCCTGGTCATTGGCAGAAAAAAATGAAAGTTTAAGCATACACATGTTTTCTGTTCCCAACTTAATTTATATAAAAAACAGCATTCCAGCTGTTTCTTTACTAATTCTGGGTGGAATAAAAGAATTACTCACAAGTCATGCTCTTACTTGTATGTGTAAATAAATTCATGAGAGTGCTTTTATGAATAACTCCAGAGCTGGGAGAGAGAGGAAGAGGGAAAGCTTATGTGATATTTTTGCATAGTACTGTCCCAGGCTCTGACTATCTTCAGCTTAGGCAATTTGTAGAGCCTATGGTCATCATGCCACCAGGGTTGGTGGCTCTGTGGGTTCAGGGTGCCAGTGGTTCCCTGAAGGCATGCTGGCAGGGCCTGTCAGCCAGGCCTCATCTCCGGGCCCCAGCCAGGAGCAGGGCAGCCAGGGGGCACAGGTGGGCAGCCCCAGCCCTGACGTCAGGCACCTCCCTGGGGATGAGGGGTGGGCCAAGGCCAAGATTTGTCTGCTTAGGAAATCATGGTGGAAGTCTCTTCCAAATCCATCTCCAGCCTCCCTGTAAAGCCATGCAAAGTTTTTGAATCCACAGCCTGGTTCAGCAAAGGGATCCAATTTTTTTCTGCCTGTTCCATAATGAATAACTTTCAACTATTTGTTTTGAACCTGGCTCCCACTAGCTTCATCTGATTAGCCCAAATACTTCTATTTGGAAAACAGGATGAATGTTCAACCCCTAATTCATTTTCTCCATGCCAATCATAATTTTGTAGATTTTTAGCATATCTTGTTCTGCAAAAGCACCTCTTCTACAGCCAACTCAATCATTTTCTTTATGGAAGCCGTGCTAACTCTTTGATCGCCCTGCTGCCTGTCTCTCCACTTCTCTAGTTGTTACATATCTTGTTTGAGATGGAAACACAAAATCACAGAACCTTAAGGGTTGGAAGGGACCTCGAAAGATCGTCTAGTCCAACCCTCTTGTGAAAAGGGACTGAATAAGGAGAAACTGGTTAACAGAAACTTGCTTAATATTAGAGATTTAAGGAGAAGCTAGCAGGTACGACAGCTTGTGAGGATGTGGATATTGTGACCCCTAGCACTGTGAATCCAGCTTCATTTCTTAGTGGAGCTGCTATGGAGCCAGTGACCCATGACTGCCTGAGGCCCATGGAAGCCATCTGTTCCAGCAGACCAGACCTGAGGGAGGAACCCGTGGAGGATGCCAAGGACTCGTGGTTTACAGATGGGAGCAGCTTTGTG
>NW_008617856.1:0-7322 GCF_000691845.1 Merops nubicus
GACGCAGCTTTGGCTTCCCTGAACCGCCGTTTCCTCAAAACTCCCACCTTCCCTGCAAAATCTGCACATTAAATGCCTTCACAGCACCCTCCTGTGGGGATTCCGCGTCCGTACAGAGACGGGGCAGCTAGAAATGGGGCACGCAAAGGAATCCATACTCTTCCTCCTCCAGCGCCGCACGAGTTGCTGTTGCCTTTGCCGCTGCTTGGTGTGTGCCAGGCCGGCCCCCGGCACGCACCACATCCCGCTGCCGAGTGGGGCTGGGCCACGAGGCGACACCAAACGCACCACAGCCACCAGCACAGCCCAGCACAGCCCAGCGAGGGGATGGGGAACGCGGGGGCCACAGACAGCGGCGCACCCGGCACCGCAGCACTCCCGACTCAGCACGCACGGCACAGAGCCATCCAGCGTGTTTGTAACTTAATGATTCACAAAGCCAAGCAACAACAGGCAATTAAAAAGAAACCAAACACAAACCCCAACACATTCAAGCAGATTTTCCTGTAGTAACCACTGACAAATAAAACCATCATCTCAACTCTTTCACTGGGGTTCACAATTGCTGCCCAAATGGGGCATGTTAATGGTTAGAAATCTGCTCTTAAAACCAAAGAAATTGCCATTTAGCAGCACATTATTTGGGAGTCACTCATGCTTTAACATTTTTTGTGGTGATGCTACATTTTAATTCAGATACTTGAAAGTATTTTTATCATAAGCTACAGTGGCTTTATGTAACACTTTGAAACGACAATGAGAACCAGACACTTCACTAATTTCTAAGAGAAGGAAGACTTGAGTTTATAATTATCACATTACTAAGCATTTACATTTAAAAAGTTTGCATGTTACACTTGTTTTACAGCATTCAGAGTGATATTGACACCAAAATCCACAGACATCACACACCTGCCCATGTTTTGTGTAAATGCTATAAAATCAAAGTTCAATAAACCTTGGATCTGAATTATTGATTACGCTTTAGGTTATGAAGTCATTTAATGTGCTTCACCACACAAGGCTCGCAAGCTGCACACAGACCAAGTCACTTATGCAACGTGCAAGAAGAGCATTTATAAAGCATTACTCGCTTTCGCAGCATCTCACCCCCAACTAATCTTAGGAGATGATGCCTCTGTAGGAATGAACCAAATAGTTTTTTTTATAACAATCTCACATGAACATTAGATGAAGTGCACAGACATACATACAGACAACTATCTCTATTTTAGATGATTTAAAGAGAGGTAGGAGTGGTTGTGGGAGGGTCGGTATCCCCTCAGGTACTTTTCCCTCCACCTAATAAGGTCAGCTCTTGCCACACATGTATCACTGGGGAATGACTGTTTTCACTCATCGGAATCGCCCACTGCTGTCTGTCACTGGAGCTACGACTCTGCCATGAAAAGACTCAGGTCACTTATGAAGCCAAGAGCACACAGTGCCCGTTCGCCACGGCTGGCTGGAGGCAGATGCCAGAGGGCTCCTGGAGTGCCACGCTGCTGGCCTGGCACCACTGGCTCCAGCTGCAGGGCGTGCAGAGGGAGAAGGCAGTGCCAGTCCTGGGTGCTGAGCAGGCGCCAGCACGCCCTCGCCACAGACCTGCCCGCTGAGGTCCTGGCACAAAGCGTGTGCTTCCAGAAAGAGCAGTGCAGATGTGTGCACATCTAGAGAGCGGTAAAGAAACACAAGCGTCTGGTGGATTTTCAATTATCATTCAAAAAGTGTTAAACTTGGAAGTCCTGGAAAAAAAATGTAGTTAGAACCATCCATCTCCTTTAGCTATCCCCAGACAGAGCAACAATCCAGTAAGCTGCAAGTGATGGGCTCTGTATTCACAACAGCTGAAACACTGCGATGACGCAACACACTCCAGACTTATTTCAACATGTAGAATCCATCAGAAATAAACTGTCATGAGATGAGTATATAGTTTAGAAAATTCAAGTGAAAGACTGCAATTAAAAATTGCCTTTCCATTTCTGGAAAGCCTTTTCATAATGTCATACTGCACAATAACTATACCCTACTCTTGAAATTTAAAAATTCACTGCTATCATTAACCTACGAGAACAGAATGCTGCTCAGCATATCACCTCTAGCTTGGTACCAACCAAGACCCCCACCTCTAGCTTGGGGTCTATGGATGCTCCTCCAAGGCAAAGAAAGGCCAAGGTCAATGGCATGAGTATGTGTGGAGGTGAGAGCTGAAATCCATCCAGCAGATCCAGAAAGGCAAAATGAGACATGGCAGAACAGAGCAGGCAGGAACTGCAGTAAGACAAACCCAGAACACAATTTTTATTGTTACTGTAGCATGAAATGTGTGTTCAGGGAAGTTTGGTATTGGGCAGGAGACTCACTGGTAACAGATGCAAGATATTATTACTACCATCAGAAACTACAGCACCATCCAGGCAGCAGCAGTATTTCCTGGATGAGAACATTCCATTTCTACCTTAAAGACTAACAATTCTTCCTCCACTCCTTAGCCTTTCTTGGTGGACAGCAGAGCAATTCCCAGCTACAAAGAAAATGTGTCCTAAATAAATGGAGAAGAGAAAGGCAAATAAAACATTTGATAATGAATTCTTGCAAGCTGTAGTTGTTTACAGGAGGGAAACAATGTCTACAGCTGGAAGGATACCTTTCCTGGCATCGAGGTCAGATCCTCCAAAGGAACTGAGGCCACGAGGCAGCACATGGATTGGCCCCAACCCAACCGGTGTCCCAGAGGGCACAGCTCCCAATCTGCTTCCCTGTACGGATCTCCAAGAGGAACAGCAAATGCCAAGGCACAAACCCTCGTTACCAAATTACACGTGGCTCCACCTGCCAAGTTACGAACTCCTTGGCCTCCCATCAGCCTAACCCCCTGCTAACCCTGGGGGACCGAAGAGGGGAGGTTAACAGGCTGGCCTGGGTGGTAACGTGCTGCTGCCTCTCACCTGGAATTCACCCGCCCCTTCCAGGTCCCTCGCAAAGAATGGAGGAAGACAAGTTGTGGTATTTGTTTCATACATTCATCACAACAGGAACATCACCCAGATCTAGACTAGGTCCAAGTAATAATCACTGTAATTAGCACTTCATTCATATAATTACCAGCAGACCCCATAACATTTTACAATGGAGGTAATTACCCATATTTTACAACTGAGGAAACAAATACAGTGCAGGTGAATAACTTAAAAGAACTCATCAGTAAATCTGTGGCACAGCCAGAGACTGTTTCCCATCCTTATTCCCAGCCAAGGCTCTCCCCAATACTCCAGGCTGAATTCACTTCTGTCTTGTGGGAAGGAATCCAGAGAAAACAAACACAAACTGGGATTTCCAATGTCTAGAAGGGCTGAAAAGCAGACAAGTCAAACCTGAAGGAGAAATAAAAACACAATTTTTATCACTGAACATTTTCTCACCCGAGGTCTGCAGCTAAGAGCGAAGGGAAGACAGAGGGCCCCAGCTCTAGCAGACACAAAGCCAAATGCAGGGTTTCCATTGCTACAGGACTTCTACCCGGAAAGCAGAGTCAAAGCAGAAGCACAAGCCTGAGCTGGGGAA
Source organism: Merops nubicus (assembly GCF_000691845.1). Taxonomy (NCBI): domain Eukaryota; kingdom Metazoa; phylum Chordata; class Aves; order Coraciiformes; family Meropidae; genus Merops; species Merops nubicus. The sequence continues at coordinate 3,568 of NW_008617856.1, forward strand.
GGCTGCCCGACGGCGCCGGCCTACCCCTTCAGCCATCAAAGACCTTAATGCATTTGGAGAATTTAAAGATTAAAGCAACAGCAGTAATTAAATTATTTAATGACTTTGTAAAACAATATCCACACAGAGCAGCAAGCGGGGGGAAGAAGCAGGGAGATCCACCCCCAAGGCCAGAGGAGGAGGAACTCTCCATGATCCACGCTGGAGCAGCACTCAGGCTTTCCTCTGAGAAGTAAGAATACCCCCCCCCCTCCAAGCACCAGAGAAACAGGATTCTTACCTAGAAGTCACCAACCCTAAACCTCATTTGTAGGGGACAGCTGCCCTTTTAAGTAGTTAAGGCTACTGCAGATTCTGTACAGATCTTGTACAGAAATCTGTGTTCTCAGATACAGACTAGGGGGGAGGAGATCTGTCCTGTGTATGGTTTTTCATCCTGCATGTTTGGAGGAGTTTTACTATTAATAGAAAAAAAACACGTTTGCTTGTGTTGACTGAAACATCTGTTTTTCCAAGCAGCCCAGACTGAAGCGAGCTTTTTGTCTATTGCCAGTGTATACTCTATTACATGAACAGCACATGCAGATGAGGGGGACACAAGCGTGTCTATTAGGCTGAATAAAGCAGATTAGGTTAATCCAACCCCAGCTGCATTACCTGAACCACAAGACATGCAATGTTCTAAATCTAGCAAATGTGTCAAGGATTTCATTTCAGCCATTTAGCCTTATGTTAAGGTTAGCATATGAAAGCATCCAGCAGTAGAAGATACTCCATACGTTTCAAAATTAAGACTTGCTTCAGGAGTGGATGTTATCAGTATTCTGGCTCTGAATAACAGAAAAACCTTGTAAGTAGGAACATATCTCTCAACAGAGTATTCTCTTAATATTTAAATAGACAAGTGTTTTGCTTTGACAACATTTTGCAGCATTTGTGTAGTTCTTTGATTAAGTGTTTGAAGAAAACATGTATTTTAGTTCCTGTTCAGTAAAAAATCAAGCTCAGTAAAACTAATGAAGCTCCATCATCTCTTGCCATAAAATGGACAATTGTTGCTGGGATCACCTACTGTCACTCAGTAGCACTGCAGCAGAAACCCAAAGGCAAGCTTTAAACTGAGGTAAATGCTAAAGCTACTGCTGTGCTAACAGAGCAGCTTTTCTTAAAAATATTGACTGTTGTGCATAGAGCAAATGGAGAACAATTCCTATGCCCTCATTCCAAGGGCTCTACCTCCTCTGTCTTCAGCAGCTCTAGCCTCCTGGAATCCCATGCAATAGCTGAAAAGGCATAATCCATATTCATTAAACCAATTTCTGTGAATAGCCATCTGCAGCTAACAGAACACTCGGAAAAATCATTAAAAAGATCACATGCATCATCCTGGGTCACCCAAACGTCTGCTGAGATACACCCAACTACCTTCATCTCAAAGAGTGCTTACCTTATGAAAAGAAAGGATGGATATAGCAAAATACCTCCTGAAACAAGAAATTCTAGCCATCTTTTAACCGCGTGTGGGTGGGTTTATACTATTGACTCCAGTTCCCAATATCAGACATTTTTATTCCATTGCTTTTCTCCTTGCTATTTGTTCTACCAGGAGGCATCTGAACGCCACAGCCCTCTGTGCAGAGGAGGGAGATTCCCTTTGGTTTCCATATGTCTAAATAAAGTTTTTTTAAAAATGGCTTTCCTAGAAAGTCAAGGCATTCATATCTAACTGCTGCTGATATAAAATGTGTTACAAGGAGAGGAAAAATAATCTTCACAGAGTTTTCTTGAGCAAAATAATTTTTTTTCCACTCAGTTTTACAAACCCTGTTCTGAAAACTGGAGAAATAGCTTGAGATGATTCTGGAGGATCATAACTTTCAAGCTGATAGAAAGCATTACAACTAGAGTAAAAGCCAACCCCAGCTATTCAAAATACACTCAATGTAGGAGCAGCAGCCTCGTATACCAGAACTGTTAACTCTTAGGCCTACAAAAACTATTACAGTTAAAATTTGGAACTGGAGGGAACAAGGCAAAAACCATCTGAACACTTCAAACACTGATGGAGACTGTGACATGACTGTCCATCTCTGCTCCTAACCATTGGATCAGAGAAGCACACAGAGCAACATGGAGGAGAGACACTGGCCAGCAGAAGGTTGTGAATGCCAAGCCCGACTGCCACATTATGTTAACAGGTGGCTCTGCAAACACAGTGAAGGGCAGTTTAAAAACCAAGAGATGGCTGTTTAAGCACAAAGATTGGTGCTGGAAGTACCATCTTCTCAAGCACAGACACGGATTATAAACAGAAGATGCTTCCTGAAACAGGCTCTGGTGATGATGGTGCATCCCACTGCTCAGGGGTCAGACCTGCTGGAGCTCCACCCTCGCCAAGGATTCATGGGTAAATGAGGCAGCTGGGGGTCAGCAGACTCCTCAGCAAACACTGCAGTGAGGCTGGCTCCAACCTCTGTCTCGCCAGAGGGTTTTCAGGGGGGCTCTGGGCTCCTCCAAAAGAGGCCAGACACAAGCAGTGGCCAAGTCAGGTCAGTGGAGCTGACCTGCAATATGTGAACAGCTCACTACAATTTTAGTCTGTACTTCTAATAAATGACAAAGTTTTATAAGCAACAACAAGGCCCAGAGAAGACCTAAATCCATTTCAGTGCTCATTTAGCAGCTTCATCTGTGTGCAATTAAAACTTCAGCATTAAATGTTAGAGAATAAAATAATGATACACTTAAAAAATATCCTGTACTTCAGTGGGTTGTGCTCAGAGGATTTCATACAATCATTTACAAGATAAAAATAGAATCTGGCCAAAATCTGTCTCATATGCCAGTACCCTTTCAACAGAAAAATGGAGCGAACAGCTACTAAACTTCGGGGGCTTTACAATCCCGTGTACACACAACACTGGTTCTTTCTGCACATCTGTGCTTAAAGCACCAATAACTCTCCCTTTGGCTTCAATGACAATGTAAAAATAAATGTAAATTGAGTTTCAGTTGAGATTCTCATTTTGGTCTAAAGCCTAATCTTTTATTAAAATTGCTATCAGTTTTAAGATGATGGTTAGAAAGTTATCTTCAGGACAGGGAACAAAACCCCAACAAAAAAGTGTATTTCTTATTTCTAATAGCAACTTAAGTGCTCCCATAATTAGACTGAGCTATCAAAATGTGACTGGGGGAGGATACAGGAGAGATGGATGGAGACGGACACACAATCCTATGTTTTCCTGATCAAAAGAACTGCAGAGAAATGCAAATTAAAACCAAAGATGTACAGAAATATCAAAATAAACCACATAAAGTACTAGGAGAACATAGGTCAAAAAAGGTAGCGTACTATACAAGAAACATAAACACAGTTAAACTTAAAAGAAGCAAAAACCAATGAAAATTACATACTTTATTTTTTTTTAACAGATTAAATAACTTTTATTCAAGAAAAGCCAATATTACATAGCCTCATAGAAAAAAAAAAAAAAAAAGACATTTGGGGAGGGCAAAGAACGCTACAGTTTAAAATGATGAAATGTTACAGCTTGCACACCAAACTTAAAAATGAAATGAAATTAAAAAAATGAAATGGTTACCAAAGTAATGCAGGTCAAGGGATCAAAGGTGAAGGGTCACACATTATTAAAAAGAAATCCAAAAGGGCGTCTGCATCAAGATCTCTGCAAAACAAAGGAGCTTCAGTGAGTAAAACCAGTACCTCCCGCGGATCCCATCGCAGCTCCCAG
>NW_008617857.1:0-829 GCF_000691845.1 Merops nubicus
GTGCCAGTTGGCAGCAGCTCAGCAGCAGCTTTCACTGGGGGGGCGGCTGGGTGGGCAACCTGCACTCCAGTGGGGGACAGATGCCACCAGAGCCACCCTGGAGCTGCACCGAGGGGACATCCCCAAGCCTCTCCAGGCATCCCCTTCTCCCAGTGCTGTCCTGGGAGAGCCAAGCACACTGGGGCAGTGGGAGGAGGAGGAGGAGGAAGGCCCCTTCTCCACTGTGGGGTCACTGGCCCAGAGCTGTGCTCCTTGAGGACACCCGTGGGCTCCCACCCCTCAAAGGGGAGACACCTCCCGCCCCAGGAAAGGGGGCTCATGCAGGCAGCGCGTGGCCACGTGTGCCACACATGCACGGATGGCACCCTGTGTTAGCATGCACGTCTGCACCCAGGTTAGTAGCCACAGATATGAATGAAATTAATTGGTTTTAATTAGCCTGTGTAAACAAGATCCTTAAATTTGTTGCCACATGAGGGTTTTGGCAGTCTCCAATAAATTAATCCTTTTTATTATATCAATGACAGGAAGATGATCAAATAGGCTTTGATATAGATTTTGGGATTTATCACCTAGTAGCACTCTGATATGCTTGAACTTCTTTTTCCTCCTGCTGCTGCTGCTGGAGGCAAGAACGAGGCTACAAACGGCATTTGCTTCAGAGCCGGCTCACAGGCGAGACGGGGGAGTTGACGGCAAACGGGCAGGGGACACCAGAGAAACTTTGAAGAAAAGTTTGTCTTCGGGGTTTGCTGGGAAAGTAGAGTTTTCTGCGGGCGGGGTCACGCAGGGACTGGTGTGGGGGCACGGGGGGTCCTGTGGCGAGGCA
>NW_008617858.1:0-8342 GCF_000691845.1 Merops nubicus
GACAAGAGTCTGGCCCCAGTCTCTTACCCCTCCACACTTCAGCTCTTGATCAGCACTGATCAGTTCCCCTCTGAGTCTTCTCCAGGCTGCACAGCCCCAGGGCTCTCAGCCTGTCCTGGGCACAGAGATGCTCCAGGCCCCTCAGCATCTTCAGAGCATCTACTGGATTGTCACTAGTAGTTTTTGTCTTTTTTGAACTGGCAAGCCCAGAACTGGACTAAATAATCCAGAGGTGGCCTCCCTAGGGCAGAGCAGGTGGGGAAAGATAACCTCCCTTGACCTGCTGACCACATTCTCCTTAAAGGCCAGGTTTAACAGCAGTACCTCTCCCCAGGAGCAACCTTGGACCCCAGAGGACCCTTCACCCCAAAGGAACACTTACTGCCAACTGTATCTGATTTCCCTAAGCACTCCAGTACTGAAGAAAGGTGCTAGAGCCTGGCATTGAATCACAGGGGGAAGTTCAGGGCTGTCCTGGTGTAGCAAAGGGCTGACTGAACACCTTGGTGAGCACACGATGTCCACCTCCAGCCCCTTCCCTTGGCAGCTGCTGCATGAGGAGAGAGAACAAGCCATAGGGGATGAAGGATGCACAACACTCCCAAGGCATGGAAACGCATATTGAAGAGGCCATCTCCAGACCCTGGGGACACTTGATCCCACCTCCTCCCCTGCTCCTAACACAGCAGTGGCCTTTGGGGCCAGTGCAGAGACCTGTGCCTCCAAAACCTCCTGGGGTGCTACTCTGAGGACATCTGGGTATGCTGATCAGCATCTAATGCTGGTCCTGTAGAATAAGATGCAGCTCAGAGCTTTCTGAAGGGACTCAGCTCTGGCTGGAGCATGCAAAAATATCTGCTCCTCCATCTAGGTACAAACAGCAAAGTCAAGGCAAGGGTTTCAGGCAAGGGTTTTGCTTCTCTCCACCACCAGCTTTGGAGAACTGACAGGCACCCAGCTCCGCATGGCCTGAGCCAGGGATCAGGAGCAGCAGGGTTAATCCAGAAGCAGGAGAAGAAGAGCCTGGGAGGATGGCAGGGATGGCACAGCCAGCCCCATGCACACCACCTGGCACCTGGTGTGACAGAGCCAACGGTGCCCTCGCTGGCTCCCCACGTGCCTTTGCCCTGGCTGGAAGCAGCAGCCTGATGCCGCCAGTGCCAAAATCCAGCCAGAAACCTCCCCAGGGTGAACTCGACCAGCAGAGACCTCCAGGGACTCACTGCGACAAACTCTGGGCCAAAAATAACCAAATCTTTAACATCTGAGGCACATTTCAGCATCCGTAGGTACAGCTGCTGTCTGGGGGTGGCAGCGATGCCTCACAACAAGCAGATATTTGGGGACCCATCACTGCCACTGACAGCTCAGCTCTGGCTGACAGCACCAAGGGCATACCCAGATCCTTTCTAATGACTTCAGATTCATACACTATTCCCTCAGGTGGAAAATTTCATTCCCAAATGCACCAACACCCACCACAGCAGCAGCCTGGGCAGTCATGGCCTCTGCCCTGCAGAGCTGCTATCATTTTCAGGGAGGCAAAAACACCCCAACTTCACCTATGGGGAGGGTGGTGGCATATGCTAAGTGTAGGTTACACTCAGCCCTGGGAGCAATGCTGCAGCTGTAGCTCTTGGGCAGCTCACACCACTTCTGAATCATATTTTAGGTCCATAGCATCCCACTAGAACAGAAGCAGAATTCTTTTCTGGTGGAGGAGAATGGGAGAAAACCTCTCCACGCAATTAATTTGTTTCCAAATTCAAGCTAGTTGAAATAATCTGTTGGTAAACACCAAGCGCCATTGGGATAACAGCTGAACAGAGGCTTTTATTAAACAAGCATCTTCAGATGAAAATATCACTCATCTAAAAGGCATCACCATTCATCCATGCTCAATAAAACAGAAAATGGTTACAGATAGAGCTGATGGAAAATGAGAGAGAGAGAGAGAGAAATGGAAGTTAAGGTAAAGCTGCCAGGCAGGAAACAGCACAAGAAGAGCTAAAAAAAAAAAAACCTACCCAACACCACGAAGAGGTTGATTTAACATTCTGCTTTAGGAGAAATTTCAAAAGCAGGTTTTAATATCTGATGAAACTTCACTGCTGGTTGCCACGCTGCCTGACAGAAGCACAGAAGGGGACTAATAGCCCTGGCGTACGACGTGATAGAACATTTAAAGCCGCGTAGCTCTACTTGGACTTGCTACTTTTAAGGACGTTTTACGGTTCACTGCTATCCCTCAGCGTCCTACCAAGAAGCCCAGAGCAAGCACAAGCTCTCATCTACCCACCAGGCAGGTAGTTTCCCTCGAGGCTGAGTTTTTCCAGCCTGCACATTTTCAGAATTGAGCATTAGCATTTGGTTGTGTTGTCGCAAGGAGCCGCGAGGGGCTGAGCGCAGGACAGCCCGGGATGGTGGCTCTGGTCTTCTCACCTCACATCTGGCTTCTTCAGGGCTCTCCAGTGTCTGTCTCATTTTAACAGGACCCCTTTGAAGCCCTGCGTCGTGCCAACCTTCCATCCGGCTGGCTGGATGCTGCTGACTCAGCATTAATGAGAGAAACAAGGGCTCAAGTTCTAACATTCTTCTGCTTTAGAGATGATTTCCCAATCTAATAAAGAAGTAAAACATTCTCTGCCTTTTTTTCTCTGATTTCCCAAGGAACAATAAGACTGGAAATAACTCCTGCTTCACAAATAGAACTTTTAGAACCACCCTCCCTGACAGCCACTGAGCAAGGGCCCTTTTCCCAACAAGAAGCCTGGGATAAGCAGGGAAAGGAGGGGTGGGATCTGGATTCCCAGCCCACCCCAGCCCGGGTGGCAGCGTGGAACGGAGCCACACTTGGACACAGGCTGCAGGAACACTCCCCTTCACTGGCTGCCCAAGGACTGTGCCTGCCAGGCTATCCATGCACAAGGCTTTATTGGACACAGCATGGCAAAAGTCCCACTGCCAAGATTTAAAAGCTATCTGGCTGCTCCAGGAAAAAATAATCAAACAAAAACCAACAAAGGCAACTAAGATGGGGTTTTGTTGGTTGGTTTGAGTCCTATTTTGTTTGATTTTTATTTCCTTGCAACAGTTTGGAACCACCTTGCATTTTGCCATCTTCAGTTTGATCTTCCATTATGGGGAGAGTCAGAAATGAGGTAAATTTGGCCATCAGATGGACAGATCTACCTGCAAATCCCTCTGTATGACCACAGGTCTCCACACTGCCAGGACAAACTGCTCTGGTTATTGGATAGACTGGTGACAGTAGGAACGGAGCTCTTCTGACCAGTAGCTCTGCACCTCCAGGATTCCCAAACTGGTAAAGGTGTATGGGCAAAACTGTTGAGACTACAGAGCAGGCTGTAGGTACCTCGAGGCAGTTTTTCTAAAAACCACGGGGTTGTCAGTGCAACAAACAAACCCAACAGGTATCAGCCATTTCCATGCTATATTTCCAGCTGGAAGGAGGAAGAATCAATGCAATGCCAAACAGGTTGCCTGCAAGCAATAAACTTTCTTGGTCTTCCCTGGGATGCTGCCCAACTTTCTGTAAATGATCCTTCCTCCCGTGGGAGAGAAGCCCAGTGAGAAGAGGCAGAAACCCACTGACTCACATCACAGCTCTGGGACTGTGCTGAGAAAGGACAGGGTTGGCTAAGGCTGGTAATTACCACAAAACCCTCATTAGGAGGATGAAGAGGAAGAATATGGAAGAGGAAAAAACATCTCCAAAGTAATATGGCTTAACCACCTGGGAGAAGCCTTCCCTGACAGTCCACCACTGCCTCCATCCACACACAGGTATCTTTTAAGACTTTCTAAATCCAGGAAATCTTTCCTGGCCACAAGGACAGGGGAGGCAAGAAAGGGGGAAGAATGCTACTGAGGAGGAGCAGGAAACTTTATCTTTTATTTTTTTAAGTCTCATAAATCAGGGAAAAGACTTCATACTCCAGAAACCCCAGGCCAGGTTACTCGTACATTCAATCATGAACTCCAGGAAGGAGAGGTCTTTCCTTTCCTTCTGCAAAATGCTTTTTTTTTTTTTAATGTCAGGAATGGTTTTAATTATCATGCCTGGAGCTTGCGAGCAGCTCTGGGAGCTGAGAAGCCTGTGCTGCTAATGGTCTCAGAGAAAGCTGAGCACCCCAGCAGGATTCGTCCCAGCTCCCGGGGCCAGCTCATCCCCCTGGCTCCACATAGGAAGGTGGGCAGGAAAACAGAGCATGGGGTAGGTGACTACATCCTGAGAGCTGGGCAGGCTCCCAAAGGTCCTCACCATTTCCTGGGAGACCCACGCTCTGCAGCAAGCCCCAGGTACAGCTCTGAGCACCACCAGCACTTTCCTCCCTGCTTCTGAAAGGTTTGCAGAGGCCAGTGCAAAGACCCTCGACTGGCATTTCACTCAGAGCTGCTTCAGGCTAGAGCTTTCCTGATCATCTCCAAGAGCTCCAAAAGCAAACACCCAATTACAGGTCCAACAGGGCAGACCTCACGTGCCAAAAGTTCCAAGCTGTTTGCAAGGTACTGAGTTTTGCACTTGGCCTGGACCACAAGTTTGCTCAGATCCTGGCTTGGCACATGGCAAACAGCTGGGGAAAAGCTCCTCTTGGAAATGCTGTTCCCCTTTCCCTATACTTCGTTAGCCCAGCTGATGATAATAACCACTCATTAAAGTGAAGTCTTGTTTAGAAGAGCACACGCCACCTCCTTCTACATTAAAACAGCAACCTGACCTCAATAAAGTATAAAACAATTAACTTACTAATGAGTCAACAAATAACTGTTTCACCCAAGTAGATAGTAAGTTGTTAGGAAATCTATTAGTATTTCCACTGTAATTTCATGCTTTGCTGCTGATGAATAAAACACAGCTGAATGGGACCTCTTCACAATGCCCAGTAGCTGTAAGATAGTTAGTGGGAAGATTCCTGAAAAGAGCCAAATATTGGGACCAGAACCACCAGCTGAGTGCTGTCACTGACACCACAGCACCACCAAAACCTGTCAGGGGCAGAGTGCATGGTCAAAAGGAAAAGCAAGGGCTGAGAAGTGACAAGGAGGCAGCCAGCCCTGCCTGCCCTTCCCATCCAACATGCAAGGCAAGTTCACGCACTCGAATCAGGCCAAAAAAATCCCCAACATTTTGCTTAAAACAATTCTTTTAAATTTCCCCAGCCAGCTCCACCATAGGAAACAGAAATATTACCCAAAAAGCTCATTTTTTAACAGATCTCCATGTGCTGTGGTCAACAAGTGAGGCCATCAAAACCTACCTGCCCATATGCATCCCCTCTCCACTGTTTTCCAGAGAAACCACGCACCTCTCAAGCAGAATCCACAGATCAGCAGACTGCATGAAGACCCCTAATTTACATCACGCTGCTACCAGCCCTTCCCCTTAAAACGGGTGAAGTGTTAATAGAATGTCTGGGCTGGTCCAAAGGATGAAGACTGGGGTCTCCCAGGTGACATCCAGTTACAAGAGCCTCTTCCCAAGTCAGGACGTGCTCCTTGGTTGCCTCCTGAAGAAGCAACAGGGAAGATCTGAGTGTCTTCCAGCCCTGCCTGCCTTTTCACCTGCCCTGGATGTGAAATCTCAGTGTGCAGGCCAGACAGGATCCCATCACAGGAAGGGGCAAGGACACAACCAGCTCAAAAAGTAAGTCTACAGAGTCTTGGATGAGCACACACATATCCACAGATGTTCACAGGCAGCAATAGAAGGGGCAGAGCACCTAAGCTGCTGTTTAACAAGATGTACCAGAACTGTGGAGCACGTGGCTGCCCAGAGAGGCTGTGGAGTCTCCTTGTCTGGAGAGATTCCAAACCCACCTGGATGTGACCCTGGGCAACCTGCTATGGGTGACCCTGCTGGAGCAGGTGGGTTGGGCAAGATTATCTCCAGAGGTCCCTTCCAAACCCCACCACTCTGTGATTCCTTAGGTCTGTGGTCTCCTTCCTACCTATGGACTCTGGAAAATGAATGTGAAATTTGGATCCAGTACCACGGATTAGCAGGTGCTCTGGACTGATGGGCAGGCAAGGCACAGTCTGTCTGTTCAGCACACCCCCTGGATTCACAGCCCTTTGCTGGGGAGGGGAAGGAGGCTGCAGAATCAAACTGTCCCATTCACACCAAAGCACGGGGATTATCAAGCCTCATGGCAGAGGCCTCATAGGGAAAAACTGAACCAGAGTGCTTGGAGCAGTGAAATATCCTGCAGTCATACACGGGTCTCCCCACCCAGGCAAGGGCTGCTGCTGGGCTGCATTTAACCAGCACTACTCACCCACCCCAGCACCCTGCTTGGCATCACCTTGTGACTCCCAGAGAACTTCTCAGAGACCCTGCAGCCCACCCAGCTGCCTGCAGAGCACCCGATGCCACCCGTGTGCACAGCCCCTGCCCTCCTTCCAGCCCAACATACGCCAGCTTTGGAAAAAATCTGCATGTTAGAACAATTAGATGTGAAACATTACATGCCTTATCTCAATGATATTACATAATTGGATTTGTGGCGTAGAGAGATAATGAAAGGCAGAGCTTCCAGCAGCCAGAAATATAAATCATACGCTGCATTTTCTGCAGTTAAAGGGAGGAATATTTTAAAAGGCCCCAGCAAATGCGTGGTTTATATTGAGGAATCGAATCATGTTATTAGGCCTTCCATTTATCTAGTAAAATCTTTAAAAAGCTCATAAACTCGTTATTTTATTAGTTCAGACTTATTATATGTATTTGAAGCAATACTCAGAGGTATTGTTAAGCTACTGCAGGCAAGGGTTACGGGTCTTATGTATTTTCCTTTTGGTAGCACCAGATGTGTCGGAGGCGGCGGCTCTGCCCGGGGCTTGTCAGGAATCCCACGGCCCAGAGCAAGGCCACAGAAACTCTTGTGCCTTACTCAGAGACCTCCAGGCCAGGACATTTAGGGCACAGGCACCTTTGCTTTTGCCACGGATAGCTCTTCACCTGCCTGCCCACCTTTCCAAGCCATCCTCTCCTAGGAGGAAAGGCTACTACCTGAAAGCCTCTTGGCAAATGCAGCTGTAATCCTGCTCCAGAGGTAACGATGCTCAGACTTCTTGCACTAATTAACCCAAATGAGTTCCTGCTCTGCATCACCGGAGCACCCACGGAGAGCGTGCAGGACCCTAGAGCGACGTGTGTTCCAGGGAATCATTTACAGAGCTGCTCTTGCAGCAATTCATCTCCATCATCCTCTCGGATCCAGAAGATTTATGCAAATAACTTAATGTGTTAATTTACATATTTGATGAATATGCATTGTCGCGCCCATAGAAGTGACAGCAAACATCCTAATTACCAGCACACGAGGCTGAATGGGCTGGAGGGAGCTTGTGGAGCAGAGCTGTGTTTCTGCTGGGTTCCACTGAACACTGCTCCACGTGCTGCCCAGCACATCTCACCACCCAGCTCCTCTGTCACCTCCCAACGAGCACTGGGGCCCTCTGCTTTTGTAGGGACAGGTCAAAGAGCATCTGATCCCAAAAGCCCCCAAGTATTGCCAACACATGTGCTTTGATCTCCAGCCTGGCCGTGGCTGGCATTCCTCCCTGATCCCGCTCACAGGGATCTGCAGGAGGAGCTTGGCTTGGAGTGGAACAAACAAACCCATCCCAGCTGGCTGCAGAGAAAAGCCTGGCAGGGGACCCCAAAGAACCCGGAGTGCAAATTCACAGAACCCAAAACATGAGGGAGATTTTCTTCTCCTTTGGTAATCTTGTCATTTTTAACCCGCTCTCCCAACTTTTTTGGTTGGATGTGATTCAGGAAACCTTAAGGCTCTCCAAAACAGGATGTATGAACGCAAGGGCATGGAGCTTTGTGACCAGGCTCTAACATGAGCACCCTCAGCAAGCCAAAATCATGCTCTAGAGTCCCCAAGAGATGTGCAGAACCCCATTAAATTTTAAATTTTACCCTTTTAGGCAACACTGCTCCAAGGGAGCGACGCTTTAACAGCTGCCCTAACCCCCTGCCACTGCTTCACACCATCAACCCAGCACTGCTGAAGACCGTGCCCCCAGCCCATGACCTGCACCCAGAATTCTGCAGGCTACAGGGTGAAAGGCCTCATTGGTGACTCCCCAGGCTCCATCCCTCCCCTCCCTTTTAGGTAACACTGCTCCAAGGGGGCTACGCTTTAACAGCTGCCCTAACCCCCAGCCACTGCTTCACGCCATCAACCCAGCACTGCTGAAGACCATGCCCCCAGCCCACGACCTGCACCCAGAACTCTGCAGGCTACAGGGTGAAAGGCCTCGTTGGCGTGACTCCCCAGGCTCCATCCCTCCCCTCTCCCCGGGCT
>NW_008617858.1:8352-14955 GCF_000691845.1 Merops nubicus
GGGCGCCGGCCCGCGGGGAGGCGGGCCGAGGGGCTAGCGGCCCCCCGTGACCCCAGAGCTCCTCTCCCCCTTCCCGACGCCTGCCTGCCTTTGAAGCTGGGCTAACGACACAATGACATCCTGCTCCTTCCACCTCCCCCGCTCGCTGACGGCCCCTCGCCTGACCTTAAGGTGTGACAGCTCCTCGGGTTCAAAGCCCAGCCCCAGCCGGCTACAGAACCGGCCATTTTGCAGCCCCGGGGGCTAATGGACGTTGGGAGCCGCCACCACCCTGTCTGCCCTCGTGCCCCGGCCCCAAAGGCTCAGGAGAAGGAGCTCCAGCTCCTTTTTCCCAGCTGAAACCTCAGCAGACTCAATCCCTGCCGTGGGAGTCTTTCCCTGGAAATCGAGCCCTTTCCAGGTGATCGGCCACCACAGCTCCCTGTGCCACTGGAGTCTAAATACTTTATAAGGTCTAATTATTGATGCAGACGGGGCTCTGATCACTCCTTGGCAGTGTTTCTAGGAGGGACTGGAGGAGAGCTCACTCTCTATTTGATATGTCATTAACTCAGGTTCCCCTTACCTGCTTCTCACCCGGCGAAGACAGACGAGATTATTTCTTAAAGCGCTTCCCGTCTCCTCTTTAAAAATAAAAGATTACAAAACTTGAACAAAGCCCTCCCAAGCAGACAGGGAAAATATTTTTAATCTCTCCCTCTGCAGCTTAATATGGGCCATGAGCTTCCATCGGCTCCGATTTATTTAATGGGCTGTACAGTGTGAACAAGCAACAGTCTACTATTAGAAGCTGGGGATGCAAAAAACTCCATCACTGGCAACCATCGTAAAGGCCATTAAGGGAGCTAGTCTGCCTAAATGCACATAATCAGCAAATATATGGCCTGTTTCTTCTGTTCAGTGAGGAATTGGTAGAGGCAAGAAAGATGGGCGATGCTGACAGCTTACAGGCAGGGCTGCTGTTGCAAGCTCAGAAGTATCTTCTGCCCCAAACCCACAAGAGTTTGGGGCACAGACTTGCCAGGCATCTCAGGGCAGCTCCGTCGCACACAGACCGAGCCACCCGCTTCCATTTAATTGATTCCCCCAAGGGTTTTGGCGTGGGTTTTATAGTGCATAACTAATACTGATAAGCAGGCGTGATAAGGTGGTGTTATTACCCAACTAATGGGTCACTTCATCCACAAATACTTTCTAATTTAATTGAAAACAGGAATGCGAGCTGCAACTAGTCAAAACCTCCGGTATCATCCACACCAGCATTCCTGGCAGTTGTTTTTGTTCTCCCCTCCCCACCTTCGGTAGCTGGTGAACCACGGGCAGATGTCACAAAACAACATTTTACAGCTATGGCTTCGCAGCTGAAGATCTCTGGAATCAATTCGGCCACGCAGGGAGGAAGGGCAGCTCCTGGGAACTTCAAAGGGAATTGCATCCATCCCTTTCAGCAGGGCCGAGCTGGCCTCTGCTTCTACCTACCTCCCTAGGTCGGCCCTGCAAAGGAAATTCCTGGAATAGCTTTCGTGTGCTTAACCCTTCGGAAATGGTAGGCATTAATAAAGCCCCTCCTCAGCATCCGCTGGCCAGGCAGAGGTCAGAGGCCATCCTGGTCTGACCAGGAGAGATGTTTGCTGGCCAGGGGCAGAAAAACACACCTCTGCATTTCCATTCTGCTGAAAAAGAGTTGTCTTTCCAGCCTCTCCCGAGGACATTCCTGAAGAGCACAGCTACCATTACGCAAATTGCTCCAACGAGTGCCTGGCCTCCTCTAATAACAGCTACGGGACCAGGCAGAAATATCAGATGAACTTCTCAGTTACTGGGGTACTGGAGAAAAACGCAATTGCTTCCAACTCTCAGAAAATGAAGTTTTTTTCTTCATTTCCTCTGTTTTCAGTCACCCTAGCGATAGCCCTCCTCCCCACGGGGGATTTTTGCCCTCTGGTGCTACCACACTGCAATGCTGTAGCTTGGCTCACACTTGGAAACCAGACCAACACCTACAGTTGGGACTGAGAATTATTGAAGTATTAGTGATTACATCTCCCCCTTGTGCCGGCAAACTCCACAAGAGGCTACAAGCCCAAGTTCTGCCACTGTTTAACATCAGAAGTTTCCTTTAACTGGGAGAGGCAGACCTTAGAGCAAAACTGAGCCCACCCCAGTGGCACAGGGCAAGGGCTCAAAGTGGTCCAGGTACCAGCTTGTGCCGTGGGTGGGCACAGAAGTGGGCTCACACCGTGAGGACGCAGCTCAGCCGTCAGAAAACACTGGGGTTTGCAAAGCTTTCAAAATAAAATGCTTCCCACCCCATCCCTGAGTGTGTTTCCCTTCATTAGCACTAAGATCAACAATTTAGCAGGAGGTAGCTAGGGGATAGCAAGACCAATCCAAACAGTTTTACTTAAATTCCACCTAAATGAACCCAGTTTTCTGGGCTTTTAGCAACGGAGGGATAATGTATGCCTATTAAAGAGCATGTCAAAGCCCCAGTCACACAGTCTGGGCATTCAGTTAAAGTGAAGGTCACAGATCTGTGCCCTGGGGCCAGGGGAGAAAGGCTCAGAGGAAGAGGAGTGGCCATCTGGTCCCTCCACTTATGCAGAGGTCACTGCTTTCTGTCACCCCCCCTGTGGCCTCTGACTTCTAGGACTCAAAGAAGGGGAAGAAAAAAAAAAAAGCCAGGCATGATGAAAGTGGGGCCCTGATGTGCTGAGACAACTCGCTAAAAGAGCTCTAACTAAAACCAGCCACATACTCTGCACAGTTAAAGGGACAGTTCCCCCCTTCCCAGCGCCCGCCACAACGCTGGCTCCCGAGTGGGAGCGTTTTTCCACTCGTGGAAAAAGAGCTGGGCTGAAATAAAAGCCAACCCAGCCACCAGCACCCCAGCAGCTCTCCCGGGGAAACCGGGCTCTGCGCGTTAACACACGCGAATACAGCAGCAGGGCGATGGGGATGGAAAACGAGGGGGGAAAACAGAAGTACAGCCTGTTTTCCAAAGCCCTCTGAAGTGCCAGATACTTGCACATGCCTGAAAATAAGATTGATGCTATTCATGCCCGGCGTGCTTGTTTCCTGCTTGGCAATGGGCTGTGCACTGAATCGAATCCGCTAATTGTTCCGTCCGCACCACGACTCGCAAACTAGATCGCTTAGGAGCCAAGAGAAAATAAATGAGGTGTTTATTAGAAGGAAGGCTGGTTTCATATTCTTCATAAAAGCAACAAGAGCTCTGATGCTCAGCGCCGTCTCCAAACCGCCTTTCTGGTTGAGATGTGACTTTGAGCTCCCAGGGCTTTTATTCCTCCGGAGATACTCATTCAGCATTCAAAGCAGAAAGGCATTATAGTAACTCTGCCATTTATTTTCAGAGTAAACAGGTTTCTTGTTCATTAATTACACAGGTCTTCAGATAACACAGACTATTTCCCATTACCTGGACTCTGTGCAGTTTGTTCCCTGCATGCCAGAACACTGCAGACCTTTTATCAAGCAATTCTGCTTCATTTTAATCTGTGATTTATCTGAGGGCCCAGCATCAGTGCCTGAAGGGTATTGTTTAAGTAACAATACTGATGTACACATTCCCACATCAAATGTCAAGGGAGAAGAGGGCTGCTCCAGAGGATGCCTGGACTCAAAGGAAATCATTAAAAGCCACTGGCCTGCAGAAACTAAATTGTATTCGAAAAGAAAAACTAACAACAGACAGGAAGCTACTGGCAACCAGGCATGGCTTAAGAAAGCAGCTTGGGGGGGGAATAGCTCAGTTTCCCCTTACAAACTCTCATCACAGCCCAGATTTCTTTTCTAGGCAGTGACAGACACAAATGTAAATTCCATCTCGTCCTCGGTGCGTGGATCGGTGTCGGTTGGATTTAATTCCTGTTTTTCCCAAAGTGCAGCTCACACCACGTCCCCCTGAGGCAACGGCAAACCTGCCACCACCCAGAGGTGCAGCCGGGATTTCGCCAGCCTGCCTCGCTCCCTGACAGCTTCGGAGCCACTGGGAAACAGCACAGCCCCATCAAAAAGCAACAACTCTAATTAAAAGCTGTTGAGAACCTTTCCCACTTCAGATCCCAAACATGCTCCTGTTAAAACAGGCCCTCAAGCAAGCGCGGATCAGTCCCGGGAACACCACAGTTTTGTGACAAGAGCAAAAAGATGCTTTGTATTTGCTGACTCTTCCTGTATTTGCCCAGGAAAGAAGAAGTATTTATTCCTAGGATGCAATCTGCACTGCAAGTGGCTTAGAAGCTACTTTAAATTAAAGCAAGGGCGCAGCGCTGCGTAAAAGGCTCATCATTGCAACAGAGGCAGAAAGCAAACTGCTAAGTTGGGTCAGAAGAATTTTTAGGAGAGCAAATAAAGTAAGACATTGTTATCTCATCCCTGCTGCTCAATAAAGGTGAGCAGAAGCTACTAAGGTGCTAAGGATGGAGGCAGCTTTCAAAGGTGTTGTGCAGAGTCCTCAGTCCAGCAGAGCAGTAAAGCACACACACAGTTTGCAGCTCAGAGTAATGCCACCAAGTGTTGACTCTGTGGCCCAGGTCTTAGCAAAGCTAATGCTCCTGGAGACCTCAAGGAGCCAGGTACTAGAGCCCTCTGGAAAGCCAAGCCATGTATCTTCCTCCAAGGAGGCTGGACTGGAGGCTGTGAAGGATAACCAGAGCTGCTGGGTTTATGTTTTCAGTAATAGACCACATTAACAGAGTCTTGATGCTGTGGTGGTCCTCTGCACACACAGGAGAGCAGTGCCAGGGAGAATACCCTGGCACACCATGGCCCTGGGGTGCTGGCAAGAACCCATGCAGATGCCACTCTGCAGTCACATCTTCTCAATGATGAGTTTCCAGCCCTGCATGTACCTGTTCTCTGAGGGAACAGGACATTTTAGGGAAGAATTTGGGGCAGGACTAAGGCCCCAGTGGCATCAGTTCTGTCTCTCCAGGAATTCCAGCAGTGTTGCAGATCTTCAAGAGCACAGGGCACAAACCTGTTATAGCCAAGGTCTGGAGTGGTTCCCAAGATGAAGTAGCTACAAAGGTGCTGTTTCCTTAGGACACCATTAGAGAGCAGGGGGAGGAAGGGAGGATGCCCTCCTAATCTGACACCAAGCTAGGTACCACCAAACTTCACTAGCAGGCAATGCCACAGGCTGCTTTCATTTCCCTTTAACCACCTCCAACACGTTGTTGTGAGCCTGCACTTGCAGCCCATGTGAAGTTCACCAGCCCTCCACGACCAAAGCAACCTGCAAAGAACCAATGTAGGCTGCAAGGTCCCAGGGACACAGATTGATCCTCTAGCACGCTGGGACTCCTGATGATACCATGTCCAGAAAGCAGTAGAATCACCAGAAATGCCACTTCTCACTCAATAATCCACAGGCACGGCTGTATGTAGAGTGGTCACATTGTGAATTCAACCAGCAGCTTGAAGATAAGCTGGAAATGCAGCAGATCTCACAGATCTCCTCTCAAAACAATACAAAATGCCAAATGTCTTTAGGGAAAAAACCCACATTTCCAGTGTACTTCACAGTAAAGGAAAGATAGAGGAATTAGATGCTAATTCATCTGCAAATATAATTAAAATCTGCAACACTAAGGCTTCACTGTTAATTTACTTGCACGTCCATGTCATATGTGCAACAAATCAGAAACAGGCCTATTAATTTACAACTTTGCATATAATATATTCAGAAGATAGCATAAAATGGCAGGAATACAGGCGGTTCCATCTAAAACTCTGCAGTTGGTAAATTAAATCTATCTGCAGCAAAGTAAATTGAAATACATACTGAACTTATTACTGTGTCTAGTTTAATATCTACAAATCGGTTGGATTTCTCCAGGTGAATATTAGCCAGATGCAGTGAAAGAAA
Organism: Merops nubicus; assembly: GCF_000691845.1. Taxonomy (NCBI): domain Eukaryota; kingdom Metazoa; phylum Chordata; class Aves; order Coraciiformes; family Meropidae; genus Merops; species Merops nubicus. The sequence continues at coordinate 14,246 of NW_008617858.1, forward strand.
TTTGGCTGTTTCCATCTCTCTGCTCACAATTATTGTTCTCATCCTGGAGGGGCTACTTAGCCCCAGCTGGCACTGGGGGTTTGGGGTAGATGGTGAGGGTGGGGTTGCCAGCACACAAAAGTTGCAAAATTTGACTGTCTTCTAAATATTAGTAGGAACAAATATTGTACTGTTCAAACATGGGAGTGTCTTGTAGGGTCCCTGCAAGATGTCAGACACGCAACTGGAGAAACCAAAGTGTTTTGGTCCTTCACAGAAGCACTGAGATATCTTCATACCCCGGGGACCATTAAACATGCACTCAGAAAGTCAGGGATGTCCCACAGGCTATTCCAGCCGAGGCCTTAGGACACACCTCAGGGTTGAGGAGAAATTTGAGGGGGAAGAACCTACTCATGTAAAAGGTTTTTTCCCCACCTATTACAGTCCACAGGACCACGTTGCTCCCAAGCAAGCAGACCCAAAGACAGTTGGACCAAACAACCAACCAAGACACCCAGTCTGAGCTGTCCAATGATTTCCTAACTTTAAATAAAGAAAATCCAGACCAGCACATGAGACGACACTTGCATTTCATTTCCAGAAAAAAAAAAAATTCCCCTTTTTCCACCCCCATCACTGCTCCTGCCTAATGGACCTTACTTAAACAGGACTCTCCACCAGCTCTCCCCCCTCCCCTTAATACTTTCCATCCATAATGCCTGAAAGGC
>NW_008617858.1:14969-24251 GCF_000691845.1 Merops nubicus
GTTAATTGAATGCACAGGGATCTACTAAGTGTCCAGAAGAAGCAGCACCATTCTTTAAGATGTCATTTCTCCCTCCAGCCCCCTCCCCGGCCCCCCGGACAATGCTGCGGGGCTGTGCCCGGCCAGGCTTGGCCCCAGCGAGGTTATTGTTCCCTGGCTGGGGGGGGCTCTGCAAAACAAAGCAAAACAAAAGAATCCCTGACATGCCTAAAAAAGGAGACTTCATGCCAGAGCTAACCTTTGAAGATTTATTCCCCACTGCCCTTGTGACCCAATTCAACCTCCATTACTCAGGAATTCCCCAGACAAGCCCCGAAAGGCAGGGATGGAATTTCGGACTTTCTAACTCATTTGTTTGTGCAGGACAGGGTGGTCTGGCAACCCCAGCCAGACAGGGAAACTCGTGTGCTGGGAGAGGCTTTATATAAATATACAGCTGGTTTGATAGGTACTTTAGGTATTATATGTAATTATCATGACGATTCCCTCTCCCTCCGCTTAAAATTGCAAATCCCCACCTTGCACAATGCCACTGGATTCTAAGAGGGCTTTTGTGTGGTTGCTTCCCTCAAGCCTTAGAATTCACCGCCCACTTTTGGGGCTGGAAACTGGAGGGGAAGGAGGAAAAAAAAAAAAAAAAAGTGAGGCTCATCTACATTATAAAACTGAAGCATGTTTCTCTTGAGAATATCTCTAGTGAGGTGAGAACTTGAGAAATGCTCATTTTGGACATCTGCTCCAAAACACCTCTTGCAACAAAGCCTTGGGAGGGCTGTGGGGTGAGCGGTGTCCACAACATGCAGGGCTGGGCAGCCCTTAATGTAGGGCTTAATAGAGGTGCTCAGAGCGGTGTATCTGCCTGGCAAAAAGTCAGAGAAACCCTAAAGTAAAGATGTGAGAGCCATAAAGTCAGGACAGACCCACCCCCAGGAGCGTTATCTCTGCACCACTCTTCATCTGCAGATGGCTTTCCCAGCAACACCGGGGGCTGGGGGAAGGAATTCACTTTAGCACTAAAAACTTGGAGGAAATAGCTTGGGAAGGAGTCATAAAAATGTCACATATGCCTGGTCTCATTAGCCTAGCCAGGGACATGTCCTCCCTGCTATGCCAAATGCAAACCAAGCTGGAGAGTGGGATTATCCCAGGTCCAACCCAACCCCCTGAACACCAGCTCCTGTAGAGCCCTGCTGACCACGGGCTCCTTCAGGGGACAAATGTCACAGCCCCACGGGGCAGTCACAGCCCACAGGAGTGGGGTTGTTGCAGGCACTGAGATCCAGGGCAGGAGCTGCACCCTCTTCACACTGTCTTCTCTCCCTGCACAGTAATCTGTGTAAGCTTTTTGGCCCATGTTTTGCTCAGGGCTCACTAATCAGCCATGGTCAACCTCAGACCCTTGCCCCAGGATGGCGAGGGGGATTTTGCATGCCTCAGGTGCTGGGAACAATGAGGTCTCCAACTCTGGAGCAAAGGGAAAAAATTCTCTCCCCATGGGTCGTGGTAGGTGACAAAACCTGGCTGGACAGAAAACCACCACCTGGCTCTCTAGCTGCCCACTGGCAAAAACAACCACAAGCTTCCTGCAGAATTCCTCAGCCTGAGAAGAGCTCAGGCCAAGGCATCTCTGCCTCAAGCCAGCATCTCCCAGGGAATGGTCCTTACTCCTGCCCCATCACATTGTGCTTGGTGGAGAAAAACTAACAACTGTTAGAGCTGCTGAAAATCTCAGAGATCAAGAATCCAACAGAGGTTTATCTGCAGGAGACCTCAGAGACATTCACCTCAGTGAGACACGGTGCTCCTGGCTCCCACAGTACAAAATACTCGCACCACTGCTTTCCTCCTCTAAAAGGCATGATCCTGCCTGCCTACCCAGGAGCAGAGAGCACTCACAGGCCATCAGGCATGACTGGCCAAATAAAGTTTACAGCCTCTTTGGAGAGCAGGCAGCTCTTGCCTGCTTGCAGCACCATCCAACCTCACCAGCAGGCAAAATCCCTCCAGAAAGGCTTTGCCAGCTCTTGACACTCACAAGCAGAGAGCATTTAATCGCTGAAGTTGGTTAAGTGCAATAATTAACGATCTTACCCCCGTTTGTGTGTTAAAAAGCAGTGAATTAGAATGGGACCCTTTGATGTTGGCTTTGAACGAGCATGAACGACTCCAGCAGAGCGGGTCTGAATTCCTCTCCGGGCAGGGCACACAGCCCCAGCAAGAGACTGAAGGTTTTCATGCTCCACATCAGCTCTGTAACAGAGCTCTGGCCTGTGTCAGCATCATCCCACCCCTCCTATTCCTTCGTGTCCTCTCTGAAAAATGACAGTGAGAGTGTTCACCTGCTTTGCCACCCTGCAAAAATTCCCTCGCTCAGCTCGGCGTAGCCCTTTGCAGATGGAGGGCTGCTCTTGGCTGGAGCTGGGCTGACACATGCCAGCTGGAGGCCTGTCCCATGAAGGGGTAGGTGTTGCTCAGGTCTACGTTCAATTTGTAGGAAACAGGGTTGAGAAATGAGGTTATGCACCCAGCGTGGTGCTGCACGTGAACTAGTCAAGAGAGCTTTACTTCTGACTGGCTGCTCACTCCACCTATATACAGTAAGGCTACACTGGAAATCTGTCAGCACCATGTCAAACAAACATCAGAAGTGGTAAGCACAAGGTGAGAGTCTGGAATGCAAAAACAATCCCCCTTTTTTTTTTTTTTTGCTGGTATCTGCTAAGTACGTTGCCTAAATGTTGAAACTGTTATATGGAAGAGCTTCCAAGTGCTCATCATTAGCCCAGCCCACGTCTCAGAGCTGTACACGACCCTGCCCCATGCTAGCCAGGGAGAACCTGTCTGCAAAACTCAGGGTATTGGTATCCAAATCATTCACCAAGTCTCAGCAGACACACTAGAAAATCTGGATTTCTTCTAAAACCTCTCTCCCTAGGGAAGACTTCAGAGGACATCAGCATTAAACCCCAGGTAGCCACATTGCTTGAGCTAAAAAGCCCTGTGGCCCCAAAACATAGAGATGTCCCCCAAACACAGAGTAGGTGGAAAGTACCCTCTCCAAGCAAAACTCCACTACACTCCTGACCCTTCTCAGGAAGATGGATGAGGTCTGACTGTCACTTTACCTCGTCACCTTTCACTTAAAACTGAGAAGGAAGCAGATGCTTAATTAGCATCCATCATGGGTGTTCACAGGTCTGGGTGGAAGGAGTAAGCAATCTGCTGCTGCTGCTGCTCAGAAATCCTGGGAGACGTCCTCCATCCACCCACTGAAGTCCCTGGAGGGACAAAACTCCAGGTGTGAAACCAGGGCTCTGCCAGGAGCCCATCTCTCACCTCCATGTCTCCCAGTCAAACACCGACAGCTACAAGGTCTGTGGGATCTCTGTTTCTGTGGTTAAGCATGAAGATTTTCTAGCTCTTAGCCAAGATAACTCCTCCAGACCAGTTACAGGCCCAGGAATGGAGTATTGCATGGGCAATCCCCCCACACTAACAGATGGGCCTGAACTCCCACGAGCTGGGGAGAGGCTGGGTGGTGAGTGAGCTAAACTGGCTGTGTTATGGAGCACTTGCTTTGTCACTGCTTCAGACTTTCCTGCCACAGACTGCAAAACTTCTGAATCAAGGAGCACTGAAAGGGTTCAGGAGGGAAAAGGAAGAAAAAAATAAGAAAAAAAACCCCAACACCCAGATCTATTTTCCAATTTTCTTAAATACCCAGGGTTCAAGCTGCTCATTTGAGGACCAGCAGCCACAAGGTGACTCTGACACAACCTATAGGACCCAAAAACTAAATGATGTGGAAAAATAAACAAACTAGTGGAAAGCTCCAGTGTCTTTTCATCCACACAAGGACAAGTTGAATTTAACACATCATGAGCTCCCCTGGCCCTTCCCTCTTTAGGGGAGACAGATTCTCTGCTAGAAGGAAACCAGAGGGAAGCAGTTTGCACTCACACTGCTCAGTCCAAGGACGCAGCTCCAAGAAAAGCCAGTCTCCTATAGGCTCTGCTCACACCCCTTATGCTTTCCTAATGTTTTGCAGCACGCAGGGAAATCACAGAAACATTTAGGTTGGAAAAGACCTCTAAAATCATCAAGTCCAAACCTAGCATTGCAAAGTCCACCACTAAAACATGTCCCTCAGCACCACATCTCCACAGCTTTTAAAGCCCACCAAGGACAGGGACTCCACCACTGCTGTGGGCAGCCCAGGCCAGGCCTGGACAACCCTTTTGGGGAAGAAATTTCTCCTAATATCATTTAAACCTTTAGTAAATGGTCCCTTCAGGAACTGGCGCCAAGCCCAGTCTGTTTGCCCACTTGGACCCACACTTGTATGGGTCAGCAGGTATCACATCCTGCTCTGGTGTGCCAGACACTGGGCTAAGGGTCCAGACTCAGCTGAGCTTCAGTTTCCTGCACTTTTGTCATATCTGGCCATGGTCTATCTCATCCCTGTAGTCTCTTTGGTCAATCTGCTTTGCCCGAAATACTGCAGCCATCAAGAGTTACCCAGCTTCTCCAAGGAACACAGGAAGAGATAAAAGTAGCTCATGGAGAAAACAAGGAGAAAGGCACCAGAGCAGCACTGCAATGAGACCCCAGAAGGACAAGAGCTCCGTGTCCAAGGTGGGTCCCCATGCTGTCTTGCAGGAGGTCATCTCACACCACCTTCTACTGAGCTGCACTCCCGTGACGGGAATGCAAATTGCATCTTGTACCTTCCAGCACTATTCATCTTAATTTCAGGGAGGAATTACTACAAGGAGCACCCAGAATAATAAGAAGAAATCCCCAAGGTGCTGAGATTGTCTAAATACATCACGCTTGGAAGCGCGACTCAGCCATTCTCCTTCCCACCTGACAAGACACTCAGCCACTCTTCTCCAGCAAAAGTCCCCAAGTGAGAAAGAGCAACAGATTAGACCCCTTAGGAAAAAGATAAAATGGACTATTGGCTGTTTAAGAGTCCTTGGTTTGGGGAGGATGGGATTGTGGTTTTATCAGCTGCTCAATAGGTACATTTAATGAACTACATTGCTGGCGGTCTCTCAACTCAGATGGGGATTAGAATTAAACTGGGAGAAAACAAAGCAATTTGATGGAAAAAACACATGACTGGAGCAAAGTGGAATGGAGACCACCCTGACCTCCACAATATCATGGAAATTTGCAGCTGAACCCATATAAAAGTCCAGAAACAAACCGGATTAAAAAATAAAACCCCCAAAAATCACCTTTAAGCAACCCTCCGTTTATTTCCCCTTAAAGTCTCCCGGTTGTGTAAATTGGATTCAAATGAACATATTTACATTTGCAGTAGGAACCTGAAGTCAAGCTGTCAAAATGTCACTCTGTCACTCATGTTTTCATTGCACCTCGTCACAACACAGAGATGTTCCCCCCACCCCCTCCCTCGACAGCCTCCTTGGACACAAGGGAATGAGTGGCAGGGAGGAAGGACGGCTGCAGGGAGAGTGTCTCCTAAGGATGCTGTCGTAGAAAAGTGTTATTTGCCTGTGAATTCTGGCACGCTGGGCTCTTATTATCATTGGCTTCCAGCCAAGCACTGCCAGGACACAAAAAGTCAATTTACCTCGGGGTTTTCATTGACTCACTACCCCTCGTTCCTCACGTTTTTGGGGCAACTTATTACGAAAGCTGGCATTGGCCGTATGTGGAGTTTTCACAGGAGCCTTCATCCTAATTAACAGCATGTCAGGATAGAGAGTAAGTCACAGTGGGCCAGGACTGCGTTCACTGAGAAGAAAAGTGTGTTATTAATCTGAGACAATGTATTGCATGTCAAGGATTACACCACTCCTCTCATTTTCCTTTTAAAAAAAAAAAAAGCCCACAGGGGAAAAAAAAAAAACAGTCCTTAAAACCAAACCATTTAGAGCCATAAAATCCTGCTCTTCTAAGTGAAGTTTCTGAAGGCAGTAAAAAATCTCCTGAATGAAAATAAATTCCAAGTAAGACTAAGATTTACCACTTGAGGCTAAACATCCAAGGGAGAGCATTGCTAAGTTATTACTTTTCGTTTCGGAATAGGCTGCTAATGGTGCAGCAGAGGTGAGGGCCACATTTACATCAGCCCCTGCCCAAGGCCAGGGCAAGGATAAGTGAACCAAGCCCATCTCTTCTGCCTTGTCCCCAGAAAAGCTCTTTCCAGGCTCTCTCGCCAGGCTTTTTAGGTAGCAGCTTCCAAACATTTTGGGACCAACTTGAGAAAACAAGCTGGAGCTGGATGTGCCAGTTGGAGGAGACACCCCCACAACCCAATGGCAGAAACTCATCTCCTTTTTGGCTGCTACCTGATAGATACTCCTGCAGGATCAAGCAATGAAATATAACTACAAACTGACACCACTCCTCGACAGAAGTCAGTGCCAACAAAGCTAAAAAAAAAAAAAGAGATTTGCAGCCCTGAGCACCAAAACCAAAGTATATGAGCTGCTGATGGAAAGAAGACAGATCCAGCAGCCAGGCTGTGCATGCACTCAACAGCACAGACAAAGTCCAGGTCAGCACACAGATCTAAAATGGGCAATCCCACAGCTCTTCCTCAGCCAGGCTCCCACCTTGGGAATCACTGGGCCAGACTCTGGAAAGAGGGAGGATGTTTCAGTTTGAGTAATGGTATCTCTGGGAGGAGAGCTGTGGAAATAAGACACATCAACAGAAAAGCAAAGCAAACGATGGCAAAGCTGGCAAGTAATGCCACTTCCAGTAGGACAGAAGACTAACCTCTACTGACTGACCATTCAGCTACATGCAGGGTTTAATCTGGGATGAGATGGGATGGGAGATCTCAGCTGTCTGCCATACATGGCTCCAGTGCTGGACTTAAATCTCACAGCCATCAATGGAAACCTCCCTTACTTTGACCCAGATGAGTTAAGGTCTTGCAGACCCTACCTAGTTGTTTACCATGCTGAAGCCATCTGCTAGCCTTTCTGGTTCCTATGTCATGAAGAAAAGTTTGAAAAAAAGGGTGTTTACAGTCCCCAAAACCAGAAGACAACCCAAGATATCTCTTAGGAATTAATTACTTTTTACAAGGGCTTGTACTAAGAGGATGAAGGGTAATGGCTGCAAACTAGAAGAGGGTGGATTTAGATTGAAAATTAGGAAGAAGTTCTTCACTCTGAGGGTGGTGAGACACTGGCACAGGTTGTCCAGAGAAGTTGGGGACACTCCATCCCTGGAAGTGTTTGAGGCCAGGTTGGATGGGGCTTTGAGGAACCTGGTATAGTGAGAGCTGTCCCTGCCCATGGCAGGGGGACTGCAACTAGATGATCTTTAAGGTCCCTTCCAACCCAAACCATTCTATGATTCTGTGATCCCTAAACCCAGATTTTTAAACAGACCTGCTCTCAATCCAGAGATGCAAGAACATCCCATGCATCAAAACACCCCATGTTCTACTAATCAGTATTAAAAAAAAACCCCACAAGCTTATTCTCAACACTCCTGTCTTGCCCTTTTCTCTGAACCAGCTGGTTTGGACCCTGTCAGAGTTAGGAGACAGCATTAACCAGAGCCAAAGTACTAACCCATCAATCCCACACTCCTCTGAGATGTTGCCTTCAAGCTCATTATCCAAAGCCTAAATTGCGAAGAATTAGACACCTTCACTCTGCATACCAGCAGGGAAAGGGAGGGGGGGGAAATAAAAAAAAAAAATCAAATAAAACTCAGAATCCTGCAATCTAATTAGGCAAAAGCCTTCCAGTCCTGAAACGTTTGTCAGTTTTTCATGCCATGAAATGCATCCTAACACCCCGTGGCCGGCACGCTGCGTGGGGCTGCCAGCCTGCTGCTGCTGCCACGCCAGGAGCCATCAGCATCCGGCCCTCCTCATGTGTCTCTGAAACAATAGCAATTAGAGAGTCATCCAGTCATATCTAAAGGCTTACCCAGACTACAGCTTCCCTCAGGAGGCTAAAGGCATTTCATCGCAGCAATTATATTTATGTTGCATTAAAGCACTTTCTTTAAAGCCACAGCGGTTACCTGGTTGCCTCAGAAGCAGAGCAGGAAGGAGTCCTCCTCTCAGCTCATCCAAACTCCTCCAAGCGTAGTTTTTGCCTGTTTAAAGATTGCTAACACACGCTCCCTCCCCCCCTTGGGCTTTTTTGCTGCCTTATTTTTAATGATATTACAGTCCTTCACCCAAGGGACCCAACATGCAGATTGGAGCCTATTTACATGACAAGGGACCAGAATGGAAGAAGCTCATCAGTTTATTCAGCATTCTCAGCTCTCATCATGTCATCAAGGACCTTGTGATGTCTGGCAATGCCACGAAGCCCCAACTCTCAGCGTTTCACAGTTCTGTCAACCTTGGCTCTCGTTATGTTAAAAGAGAGATGTTTTCAAGCTTTTTTTCCTCCTCCAGGAATCACAAACGCTAGACACATGACTTAAGTGTATCATAACAGCTAAAAGTCAATAGACAACCTAAAGGAACGAATAATTTGTTAATTTTTAGCGTTAAGAATTCAGAACACGCATTATGACTCTGGGAGGGGAAAGAAGCTCTCGTCAGGTTTTGAATGCCAGAAGCTGTCAATATAGCACAGTATTTATTTTCCACTCCTGCCTCCCCCCCCCATTTTTCCTACAGGAGGCAAAGCAGCTCCCCAGAAACATTCCACCTATGAATTTCACAGCACGCACAGAAGAAGCGACACGTGAAGCCTCGGCGTGACGTCTCAGATCTCTGCCACCCCCCAGCTGATGGTGTTTTCCCTTTGAGCTGCACCCCACTGGCACGCCTGGCTCGTGTGGGGCTGCCGGGAGGTGCCACTGGCAAGTTTGGCACCTGGGATCCCATCTGGAAGAGTCATTTCCTCCAAAGCAAACGCCGCGCTTGGCTCTGATACGCAGGGGGCATCGGTTTAGTGCTTGAAGAGAGAGTAAGAGGAATGGATTTCTCGTGTTTAACCACCATTAACTTGGAACTGGGCTCCATCTTCCTTCCCAAGCTATCTGCACTGGGAAGCAAGAGCTATCATAACACTGCACGCCCAGCTCAGGATCCCCAAAGGCTCACACCTCTCTCTGGGTAGGAAGCCAGCAGCCTGAATTTTGCAGCTGGAAGAGCACCAACAAAACCCATCCCCATCCCTCCCGCCTCCTCCTGGGGATGCCGCGAAGCCGGCCGAGCTCCTGGCCTCCTTGCCAGGTTGTGGCCACCCGTGGTACTGGCCGCGGGATGAACTTGTTGCCATGGCAGGAGCCGAAGCACGCGCCGCGCTGCCGGCACGG
>NW_008617859.1:0-464 GCF_000691845.1 Merops nubicus
TGCCAGGGTGAGCCAGGGTTTCCAAATCCAAATTCCACAGGGTCTACACAGAGAGACTCAGGCTGGTAGTGCCAGGGGCTGAGAGGTGAGGATGGGGATGAGGACCCTCAGCACCACCCCCCACCCATCCCCTCCTACAGGGACCAGGCCTCACTGGGAAGGGCAGAGTGGCCCATGGAGCATCTCAGGAACACTCTTCTCCTGTTCTTTGGTTAAAATGAGGGTGATGGCTTCAAACTGGAAGTGGGGAGATTCAGGTTAGATGTTAGGAAGAAGTTCTTCCCTGTGAGGGTGGTGAGACCCTGGCCCAGGTTGCCCAGGGAAGCTGTGGATGCGCCACCATCCATTTAAGATCAGGTTGGATGGGGCTTGGAGCAACCTGCTCTAGTGGGAGGTGTCCCTGCCCATGGTAGGGGGTTGGAACGAGATGAGATGAGCTTCAAGGTCCCTTCCAACTCAAACCA
>NW_008617860.1:0-354 GCF_000691845.1 Merops nubicus
GTTGGGAGCCCCGGCGGAACGGGGCGGGAGTGGCGCAGAAGTGAATTCGAGAATCGGGACTTCTTAGGCTCGGGTCGCGTAGGGAGGGTGCGGGGATCACCAGTGGGAGCATGCCGAGTAGCGGTGCGTGTGCTGCTGAGTGCTGAGCTGCCCTCTCGGGATCTCTACGTTCTCCCTAAACTTGCGGCGTTCTTTGCTAGGAGGCTTCTTGCAAAATAGGAAGGCAGTTGACTTCCCTTGGAATTTAAAAAGCAAATAATTTAAACGAGATTGCCTTTTAAAAGGCTTTTATGTGTAATATAACACAGCAAAAAGGTGGAATCTGCCTTCAAAATTATGGCTAAAAAAAAAAAA
>NW_008617860.1:385-21956 GCF_000691845.1 Merops nubicus
TTTCTTGTCTTTTTAGATTTTCTGTAGATCCTTTTAGGTTTTCTGTAGAGTTTCAAGGGTAGTTCATTCCTTGTTTGTTTTGATATTTTTGTGTGTGGGTGTTTTTTTTTTTTTTCCTCTACAGAGCTGTTGGGCATGTGCAGCTTTCTTGAGCAAGTTGAAAGGGTTTTATGAAAATTATCTTGAGCTTTTTCAGCGTTTAATGAATGATTTTCTACTCTTTTGAAATTATTAAGGGCTCTTATGTGTGCTTTAAAAAAAACTTGGTGTAGCATCGTTACATGCATTACATGAATGACAGAGTCGATAGTAGGTCTTTGGTTTGTGAACAGAACGTGTTGTATTAAAAACACGGTATTGTACCGATGGGAGTGTTTTGTACAGAGAGAGAGTCCAAAGGGCACAGATTGCACGGAGGGAGACCAAAGGTCCGTGTAGCTCAGCGTCTTGTCTGTGGTGGCGGCCAACAGCGAATGACTAAGAAAGACTAGAAACGCAGAGCAATCATGCAGTGATACTTCTCTCTGCATGGTCTGTGGCATCAGCTAGTTCTGATTTGGGGTCACAAGACATGTCCTTGTTTAATGAAAAGCTTTTTCTGTAAACTTTTGTGCTTTTTTTTTTTTTTTTTTTTTTTTGTGCACTGCATGTGTTTTTTCTTTGTTGGCATCCCCTGTGCTCTGTAACAGAATTGCATGGGGAAATGCTGTGTGAATAAGGACCTTTGTTTTGAACCCACGGGGTGATAGGTCGTCTGCCTCTATTGTTTGGGTGGGTGAGCAGTAGTAGTCATTCCCTGTCACTTCCCCACACCCCCTGTGGTCTGGCAGTCCCCATTGGGGGCCGCTCCCCCCCCCCCAACTTTGGCCACTACTCTTCTTCAGAATGAAGAATCCCACCACAGATGTAGCTGGGTGTGTTGGCTGAACTACACATCGGACAGTGCAGTTGTGGGTGGGAGTTGTCACCAGTGGGAATTTTCCTGTGGGAACCTGGATTTGCCCTGGTGCCTCTGCATGGCCCTTAATCATAATGATGTACTTGCTGATACCAGACACTGGTAGAGCAGCAGTGAATTAAACCATATGTATGTATGTAGATGACTTGAAAAGATGAATGTAAATGCTCTAGTTCAAAGCAAAATTGAGCTGTTAGACATAAACTAAGGGAAATCATATCTGTAAGTGATAACACTATAGCCCAAACTTAAAAATGAGGTCAGAATGACTTGGTTAAGCAATTGAGTAGGAACTTACAGTGCTCTGATTGCTAAAGGGTTTTCTTTTATTCTTGGTTGTATTTGGATGGGGAACCAACTTAATTCCTACTTGTGGTGCAGCTCTGATGCCTATTCTTATTTATGAGGGAACAGCTTAAAGGATCTTGAAATATTGGAGCAGTCTCATTATGCTGGCCAAGCCTCTGGACAGCACAGTTCCTGCAACAGTGCCTGTAGCCATGCGTAAGAACTAACCCGTATGATGGACAGTCCATTTTATGGCATGCATGCAGGGAAATGTTCATGTTTGGACTTGGATCTGGAGGCCTGGACATTTTTTAGCTTAAGAAAAAAAAAGGTAAATAGTTCTATTGAGAAATGGGAGGAAGTTGAGTCATCTTTATACTTCAGTGCAGAGTCTTGAGAGTTTAATAGCATAGCTCCATAGGGAGAACAAACTGAATGTCAAAGCGATTCAGAGTACAATAGACTCAAGACTATGTTAAGGATTTGACGTTGAAAAAGAAGAGAAGGAATTAAAAAAAAAAAAAAAAAACAGTTTCTGTTGACCAATGTTACCTGGATTGTTTTTGTCTGAAACTTGAAGTTCCAGACAGGGTGGATCTTGTGTATAGTTCAGTAGCTCTTAATGCTTGAATCATAACTGCTGCTTCTGTGGTCCCCATTGGGCAGGAGGCTGCATTTCTTAAAGAGCCACAATGTTCACTTTAAGGCTTCAGATTAGTAAATGTGATGGTAGCAAATGCTGGGAAGCTGTGAACAGGTTTGTCTGAATGTTTGTTCTGTGTGCGTTACATGCTTCTCTTGGGTCACGTGTTGAAGCTTTAGTACTTCTCAAGATGGCCACCAGAACTCTGTTTCTGTTTCATAAACGATCTGTGCTCTTTGTTTGGAAAGCAATCGGTGGAATACCTCTGGGGTTTCCACTGGCTAATTGTGCTCGATAGCATTGTGTTGTCTGGAGCTATAATTGCTTCGTGTTGCATCCTTCATCTCACCAGGCAGAGCTTCAGTCCAGTTCGTGTTGGAAATGTCTGCTGAGGTGCTGCTCTGTGAATCTGAGCCCAGGCCATGATGGCTTCTGAAGGGAAAGCCTTTGGAATACGAATCACAAGGGTATTCTGTCTTAGGTGGATTTTGCTGCTTCTTTCAGGTGTCCTGAAAAATGGCTGATGATATTGACATTGAAGCAATGCTTGAAGCTCCTTATAAGAAGGTGAGAAAAATGTGCCCGTGAGGTCTTGTTTACCGTAATTTAGCATTATTCATGAAACTACTGCTGAACTGTAAACTAACATCCCTGGAGCCCTCATGATTTATCTTATCGGAGATGCATTACATGTAACTTGCAAGTAAATATATACTGTTAATGTAATTATATTGTGCAGTAGTTTCACTTCAGCGTGATGAATAAATGCCCATCTATCTCTCTTTGTAGACTTGCCTAACGATATCTCACCTCTACTCCCATGAATTCACCTTTGATTCCAGTGTGAACTGTCAATCATAAGGTAGTAATTGAGTGACGTATCGCTGTACCGTGGTCCCCTAGGTTTAAAAAAACAAACAAACAAACAAACTCACCCAAAACCAACCAACCAACACCCCCCCAAAAAAAATCCAGAAAAAAACCAAAACAAAACAAGAAAGCAAAAACCTCCTCTAAAATTGCCAGGTCCAGTTTGGTATAGCAACAAGGTGAATGCAGTGGTTTGGGAAAACAGCAGGGTTCCAAGAATAACCTTTTCACCAGTCCTGTGGCAAGTAAATATTTCAAGAGTCTACTCAGTGCAAGAAGAGTGAGACTTACTTTTAAAGCAGAAGGCTGGTGGCAGTTAATCGTTTAACAGGGTAGATGGAAATCTATTGCTGAGTGAATGAATTTACAGAAATTCTTGGATCCCTGAGTAGAATGTTCTTAGCAAGTAAAAGACAGTATCACAGTCTGCAGTGTCATTCTAAGGTCAGCTCTTGTACTCTTCTGTCTTAGCTGTTTAATTAGGAAATGTCAATTTTTATGCAAAATTTTTATCAGTTAGCATAGTGATGTTGTTTACCTAAACTAGCAGCAAATTAATACTGTTGTTTTTGTTTATCACCAAATGGTGGTGAAGTGTTAATATTGTGCATGCTTTAGCACTGTTTTCACAAAAAATGTATATTAAGTCGGTTAGGAATTGTACTTCTGATGTAACTGATGTGATTAAACTGTAAAGCAAGTGTATAAGTTATATAGCAGCTATTGTTAGTCTATTCTGCAGTGTTTATTACAACTATGTCATGAATTTTGGAGGAGTGTTTGTAAGTTTTAAGTGTTATATTTAGTTTATGTAATATTTAGCAGTTATGTTAAAAACTTGAAGAGAAATTTGTAAATTGTTATGTTAAAATTCTTGTGTCCTGGTTTAACATGGATATTTTCCATGTAAACAGGTATGGAAATAGGGAATGTTTAGGCTGGACTGGTGGATTATTGCTGACTTTCTTGGGAGTCGACGTTACTAAAGCAGTGTGAATCCCTGTTTGCTTCAGGGCGAGATGTGTGACAGAGGTGACATCAAGCTCTTACAACCCTTCAGCGAAAATGAGCGAAGATCTCGGGAATGGCATCCGTCACAGGAATCCATAGTGGCTGGCTGCTAGCGTAGCCACTGGGGCTTAGGCAGAGATATAGCCTTGGTACTGATCAAAGGGGCACAAACACAAACCTCAAATCTCCTCTTACGCTTTATAGAAATAATATTTAACCACTTGAGTGCTGAATTCTACAGGATAACTTGCTCTCTAAACCATGTAAGGAAGTATCTACAATTTAATACACACTTTAAAATGATGTAAGTCTTGTATCTTGTAATTGTATGACTTAAATTTGAGCAGCAAAGTGGTTAAACATGACTACCTAAATTTTCCAAAGCTTTCCATGTTAAACTGTAAACAAGTAATTTAGTATTAAAATTTTTGTTTTGTATTTTCTTATTCCTATTCCCATTACCCTTTGACCACTTGAAATGTTTCCGCTTCGTCCTCACGATGTTCTTCTATCAACCCTGCTTAGGATGAGAACAAATTGAGCAGTGCCAATGGCCACGAAGAACGCAGTAAGAAGTAAGTGTTTTCTCAGTTCTCTGCATCTGAGGGGAGTGGCTTCTGATTTTTGTAAACTTGTGAGCGCACACCAGTAGTGTCTAGGGAAGCGAAATGGAGGAGCGTGGTGCTTGCAGCTGCAGCAATTACATCATCTTTTGCTTACAAATCTGGTGATGGCTTTGTCACTGATGTCACTGAAGTTGTCAAAATATTTAATGTTGGCCTCTGATAAAAATACAGATGTGATAGGGTCAGCATATTGAATTTATTTTTTGTTGCTTTAGCAATGCAATGGATTTTACATTTTAAAAATATATTTGGTGTAGAGTTATATGTGACTTGGGAACACTTAACAATACTAGTGCTTTCTTGAAAAGGTGTAGTGAGGGATCCCATCTCTGCCTTCAAAAACGTCTCAGTTTTTGAACCAGAGTACATGCCCACCTTCAGGAAGCATAATTCCAGGGTCTGAACACCTGCAGTGTCCCAGAGTCTGGGATCAAATGAGAAGTTAGAAGAAAAGTGCCTTGCATAAATATCTTAAATACCATGCCTTCCAAATAAACGGAAGGTTTTTAAGTCTGTAAAAGAAATTCCTTACCTTGCAAGCATCGTTTGGTGATAGTAGATGTAAAAAAAATAACAATTAATTTGATAGTTGAGTAGACAGTAACTGGCGACTTTTGTAATCTCCAGATAGCTTAAGCCAGTATGTTTGTTATCTTCTGGACTTGTACAGCTGAAATGCTGAAGGAATCTGAGGAACATTTCTTCCCAGATGTATAAGTTTTTGGGCAATGAGACGTCCAATGTCGGATTTATATGGGAATCTAATAATATAAAATTCATTACACCTAACATCTGTGTTCTAAACAATACTGTGAACAGTGTTCTCATGCTGAATACAGGGACCCTTAAAGTCCCATTTAAGTTGTGAATTTTTATTGCTTTAAAACGTACAAATGTTACATAAAGCCCTGCTTTTGTTTGGACTGCTGGTCTCAAAATATATACTGGGTTCTGACACAAAAGCAGTGTTCTTTTGGAAAAAGAAAGTTAGGTTTGATTCTGACATTGGTTCATGGTAGAATGTACTCTTGTTCACTTCCTTAGTTGCTGTGGTCGCTCTAAGGCTGAGACAACGTTTGTTACTTTCTGCCCACGGTCCTATTTTTGGGTTGGACCTGTGTGCTATGAGTTTGTTTTCCTAACGAAGAAAGAGTTGAGTTGGGAAAAAAAATTATATTATTGTAAAATAGAAGAAAGTCAAGGTGTGTTGCTATTGTTGGTCTTACAATATTTGTTCAGTGGAGTTTCACCTCTTTGTCTGCTTTCCTAATTGTGCCCTTGTGTCTGTTCATAAATGTTGCTCCTGTGGTATGTCCCCAGTTTGGTTTTGGATTTAGAATTTGCTAGTTTAGTTATTCTTGTACTGCAGTTCTCTGGTAGTATGAAGCTTTTTGGCCCAGAATTTTGATTTGATACAGCAGTTGTTCCCCCAGATCTTGAAAGATCGATCTGTGCCATTTTGTATATCACCTGTGACAGGATACTTTGTTGCTGAAGCCTAAGGTGTATGTAGGCTTTACAAGGTTTCTTGCTTTGCTTATCATTTGAATTGTTTGGAGTGTTGGTATCTAGAAGATATCCTTTATCTCCTTTAGTTGGACAATACTGAAAGAAGATTGAAACTGTCAGGAAAACTGTGATCCACAGCAAACATCCAACACCTGAAAAATAACATTAGATTCAGTGTGCAACTGTCAGTAGTTGTCAAATCATACTAAACTCATGTTTTAGAAACTGGAAGAATCTGCAGTTTCACTAGATGTGTGTACTCGATGTCCAATTTAATCGTGGGTGGAAGGCAGAACGTGGATATTGATGGTTAGGAGTCTTCGCATGCAAGATTTGGCTCACTTTTGCTCTCTGTACTGCAGACTAGCTGCAGTTATTAGTTACTGGTACTGGCCAGTATATTGAGCTACAGGTAGTATTTTTTGCAGCTGTTAACAATAGTGTTTGAGGGTTTCAACTTAGATACTGGCAACTGATGGATCCTAGGAGAGAGTCTGAAACTGCAGTACAGCAGGAAGAGTGGTTTAGTGATGATGATGCAGATCTGTCTGGATGGTGTCATCAGAGATCGAGAAGCTTCCAAATATTGTGTTTTGATGCAGCAGCTTTTCTGTCCGTACAAGATACAAGAGCAACTAATGGGGTATTGTAGTTAAGTAATCCATTGAAAATGAAATATTCAGTTTTTTAAAACCAAATGACAACATGCTTCTATTGAGAGATAAATACTAAGCTAGAACACTGAGCTATGTGTGTAACCAAAGTTGGCGTTTTTCTTTCTCAGGAGAAAAAAGAGCAAGAGCAGAAGTCGAAGCCATGACAGGAAGAGGAGCAGAAGCAAGGAGCGCAAACGGAGCCGGGAGCGGGAGCGGAAGAAGAGCAGAAGCCGGGAGAGGAAGCGGAGCCGAAGCAAAGAGCGCAGGCGCAGCCGTTCCAGGAGCAGAGACCGCAGATTCAGAGGCCGCTACAGAAGTCCCTAGTAGGTTATTTGTGTAGAGTTGCATGTGTGGTGCTTCAGTGTGTGATGTGGAAGCTGAAAGTTTCACTCTGCTTTCTAAATGGGTCACTAAACATCTTAGAAAAGAAGGTGAGAGGTTGAGGTTGAAGCTTGTCAATAGATAGAGTGAAAAAGGGGAGGATAGTAATGTATCCAGTTCCTTCTGCTAGTTTTCATTTTTATCCAAACAAAGATACAAAAGCAAGTGAAAGGATGAGTGTGACTGACTGGAAAATAAAGCTTATCACAAAATTAAAATAACAAGCAGGTTTTTTACATGTCCTAAATACCTTCAGTATATGAACCTGATGGTTTAACTGTGGAAAAAATGAGTAGTCTATGACTTCAGTTACAGGCTCATAAAACCTTTTGCTTGTATTACTAAAGGTGTTTACTGGGTTCCTACTCTTGAACACTTACTGCATAAACACAAAGTGTTTATGCATCCAAACTGGAAGTGTTTTGTCTTAGTAATGCTCATGTGTTACATATTTGGCCTGCTTTATCTCAAACTTGAGAGGCTGTGGAAGCATTCTTCAAGTTCTCTCAGATCTTTGGCTTGATAGAACTTCTATAGGTAGTTCCTCACAGTTGTAAGTAATTTTTCAAAACCCTATTGTTTCATTGGTGTTTATTCTGTTTCCACTGTTTTGTATTCTGCCCTTCTCTTTGCTCCCCGTTACCTTTTACCTTTTGGCCTTCAAAGAAGCAGAAAACCAGTGAGAATGGGGCTGTATGCTTGGCTTGCTTTGATTACCTGAGGCTGCTGTTCATGTCTGCTTTTGTCAGGGTCTCAGCTGTTGTTAAATCTCAGAGTGCAAGATCATACCAGAAGCAGGCATTTGAAAAGGCATATAATGCCTTTTATTTGAGATGTTTGAGAAGACAAGGTTTCCCTTCTTCAAATTGCAGGCTTGTATGGTTTTCTGCACATGAATGCTCTGGTAGGTGGCTGGGACCCAGTCCTGGGAATGCATTCCTTTTGGTACTCTTGGAGTGCAAACATAAAATGCCTGTGGTCTCTGGGTCTCATTTTGCCCTAAGTCACCTGAATGTTGGTATTTTCATAATGTAAACATACAGCGTCTCCTGGCTCTGCTGAGATGCAGTGGCATCCCTTGCTTCCAGCAGCCCCGGGTAGTGGGGATCATAGAGCATATCAGCCCTGCTCTGACTTTGTTCAGGTGTCAGGCCTCTCAGAGCCTCTGTAAAACTGCTCCGAAGGGTTCAGCTGAGCACAGTTTGCATGTTTTCTGCAGTTCTTTGGCATCTCTAGGACTACAGTAGGTAGTTGGATTGTGCCAGTGGCACTGTTGTGGCTCCAGACTGCCTTGTAAACAGAGAACCTTGACCAAGATCTTCAGACTTACCTGTCTGGAGCCTGCCAGTCATCTTGCCTCCAGTGTCGTGTTAGATGGAGAGTATGTCCTTCATAGCAACACTATGTTCTTTTAGCTGTTTTGGGTGGATTTGTTCTTTGTTTTTCCTGTCATCATGGGGTGAGAAGGTTACTCGCCTGGAGAAGTTGGTGAGTTTCAGTGTGCTGGACATGCAAAATAATTTTCCCAAGTAGAGATTTAAAGTAGGGATATTACTATGGTAACCCATAGCTCTTTTAATGCATCAAGATTTGTTGTACCAAAAAGGTAAACGATTGCAGGGGGGTTCTTCGTTGTTGTAATGCTCTTCCATAGCTGTTCTGGGCAACTTCTCTTGGTATTGAGACAGTGAGCAAAATGGTGAGATAATTTGGTATCACATAAGGATACAAGGTTGTGCTTAATTGTTTGGCAGTGTTGTGTTCTCTGCTTCAGTTGCTGAATTGTTGCTTTCCTGTAACCAAGTTGTTCTAGCATTTGCAGTAGTTTAGTGTAAGACTGTTACAGATGAACTGTGTGCATCCCAGAGGTGTTGGGACCGACTGCTGCGTAGCCAGCAGGTGGCTGTCGTTCACCTGTAGGTCTTGGGTGCTGCTGCTGAAGGAACATGCATGCTAACAGGATTCCAGAACTCTAGCTTTGGCTTAGAAGGTGTGAAAGAGAAGGACCTCACAAGATCTGAGGGATAAGAACTCTTCATTTCCTGTTCAGGACTCTTCAGTGCACAGACTCACCTTTAAAAGCTGTGTAACAGGCACTGACTTCCAGGAAGACACAAGTTCTGGAGCCAAAACCTCCAGCATCATCAGACACCTTTGGGTTAGATACCTTGAATCTACCAAAACCAGTGCTCTCCTATGAAGAAAAAAAAAAATCTCTGTAGCAGTGCTGTATAGCTCAGCCTTTAAAAAGTAGCTACCAGAATGCTCTTGCTGGCTGGAGAATTTGACTCTGGAATCTCACCTGGTGGGGCTGTTCTGATTTGGTGTTACTGCAGGCACTGTTGTAGCTGACTGCAGCATCTAGATCAAAATGCTTTGTGGCTGTATTTTTATTCCATTTAATCTTATTTGTTCTAGTAATCGTTTTGATTGGCTTTTCAAAGGCCCCCTTTCAAGCTAATACTTCTAAACTGAGGTGTTTTTGCTGGCAGGGTGATGTGGAAGTGTCTCTGCAATAGTGAGAATAGAAAGTTGAGTGCAGGTAATTCTGAAGGAAGAGTGCTGTGGACTGAGGACTTAGAATTTGTCCTCTTTAAGCATGAGATAGTGATGGAATATTTTAGACTTGGGTGAGTGGCTCAGTGTTCATGCACAAGGTTTTCTAATGTTATTCTTGCCTATCTTGCCCCCAGATGTTCTATAGTTATGTTATTACGTCTGTTAGGAAGAACTTGACCAGTTAGTTTTGCTTAGACATCTGACAAATCCCAGCTACTGCTAACGTACAGTACAAGCCACTTAGACTATCCTATTGTTTTTCTAGAACCAAGAACTTGGGCAAAGCTGCTGTGAAAACAGGGTTATTACATGAGGACTGAAAATGCATGGTACTCCTTGACTTTGTTAGACAAAGCTTGCTTTGTCTGAGATTCTGTTGGTGGAGTCTTGGATATGACCGAGTTTGGGAAAGCTGATACTTGACCATGTTCTGACCTGACTGTTGTTTTTCGGCCATCTTGCATCACATAGGTTTAGGAAAACAGGTACCTAACTGTGCTTTGGTGATACACAGGACTTAGTGCGTTTGACTTACCTTGAGAAGGTAACCAGCCCCTAGATGTAAAGATAAATTGCTCGTGATTGCTTGTGTAAATTGCTTCTGTTGCTTTACAAGCAGCTCTCCTTAGAAACCCCAAAGAAACGTCTCCCACAGAATGTTGTTGAAAAAAGATCTTCAGAAGGTAACTTGGGCCATTGTCTTGTCCCAGGCAGCTTTCTGACCAGCTGTTCCAGTGATCTGTTAGCTGCTTTGGTTTGGGTTTTTTTAATGTTTCTCCCATCTAAATCGTGTAAGATACTTCTTACTTGACAAGAGTGAAAATAGAAAAGAGGTTTTTGGAGTGGTCTTTTTTTGTGTGTGTTTGTTTTTTTTTATTTCTTGGAGGTTGTACATGTATTTGAAAACCATGACTGTGTATCATCTAAGGTTTTTTTCACTAGGTTTAGGCAAACACTTAAAATGTTTCTTTCATTGTTTCCTTAAACTCATGGTCCTGTTTAGTGACCATTATCTGGTTGGTGTGCAGGTTAATACTCTGGAGTCACTGTAGCTGGTTTGTCTTGCTGCATTTGAATTGGAGAACATCATGTTCTCCATCAGGTGGTGTGAAGATGCAAGATAATCCCACCTCTGATGAGAAGCCAGCCTCTGGAATTAGTACCGACATTTCCAGATGCAACTTTTGGCATTGTCATAGACACTGGAAAACCTGAATGGATGTTCTTGGCAGTCATTTGTCTAAACTTGAGTGGGAAATGGAGTTATTTATTCTAGGCAAAAAAAAATGTTTGGTTTTGATCAATAGTGATCTCAACATGTTCCTGTTTTTTTTATGTCTTATTTTCTCCTAATAAGTAGTTTCTAAATGGTCTTTTTTCTTTATTTTTTTTTCCAGTGTTATAGAGGGCCATGTTTCCCTTGCTTTAACCTGGCCAGCACGGTTTTGGATCTTGGCCCACTGCTTCCACCTGTG
Organism: Merops nubicus; assembly: GCF_000691845.1. NCBI lineage: Eukaryota > Metazoa > Chordata > Aves > Coraciiformes > Meropidae > Merops > Merops nubicus. The sequence continues at coordinate 11,362 of NW_008617860.1, forward strand.
TCATGGCATGTTTAACAATGGGCATCCTCCTCCATGTTGTGGATGCCAAGCTTAACTATAAGCATTACTGCTCCACTGACTAGCAAGACGACGTTTATCAGACCAATGGGTTGGCTAAATGTATTTAGTGAAAGACTATTTAATGTCTTCAGATTGCCATGTCTTCCAGGGTTCTTTCACAGCAGTTCATAGCTACAGCAGAAAGAATCAGTTGTGTGCAGATGGAAAGACAAAGCCCCTAGCATTCCGTCTGCGCAGCAGCTCTGCGGCTGGGTGGATGTGCAGGAAGAACGTGAACAGGTGTTGTGCTTTGCCTTGTATCTACAAGGAGATCCAGTTCAGGGAGAACAGGCTGTTACCCTGTGCCACAATAACTACTGTCCTTAACATGGGGAAGCAGTGGGCAGATTGCCATTTGTTCTCACAGCCTCTGTGGAGCCTGGAGAAATAAAATTAGGTGCTCCAAGAGATTGGATGCCTTCTGTGACAATGTATCTACACCAGGCTAACTGCTGGCTTAAATAGTTCTGTCTCTTAATGCCCATTAAGAACTTCACTTAAAGGAAGCTGCGTTTACATATTGGTAGCAATTCAGTGGCTGGAGCTGAGAGTTAGTGAATGTGTCGCTCTCAGATGTCTGCAGGGAGCTACTTGATTTCCACTCGCATTTTAAATTTAATGAAACTTTCTGTTTGAAAATGTTACCTTTGAGCGCTGCACTAGCCCTGCCAGCACCACTTTGCTCAAAACTCTGAGGCTGAGTTACAGGCCATTAAGGAACTGCTTTGCAGTCACCAGTAGGTAGAGTACGCACGTGGACCAAAACACACGTAAAGAAGATTACAGTAGTAAATGTAGCCCAGAATGTTTTGTACGTACAGATAGATGTGCTACGTCTAGTTGGCTCATTATCATTCATTTCTTCCTTGGAGTCCTTCATATTCTGGGATTTTGTGGTGCAGATGGAACTGAGCAGGGAACATACTCTGTGCCTTACAGTTTGGAGTGTTGCATGTAGCTTTTGCATGCTGTGGGTGCTTCTACTGGAACATGAGTGTAAGTTCAGGTGCAAGGGTGGGTAAGCACTTGCAATGTAAGAGGAGTACAGATGGGAAATCTTGATTTCGAGTACTCTAGGGTAATGTCTGTCTTCCTTTTGTCATAGTTCTGGTCCAAAATTCAACAGTGCTATCAGAGGGAAGATTGGTCTGCCTCACAGCATCAAATTAAGGTTTGTGAGTAGTTTGCTTATTTATTTATTGCATCATTAATAGGTTTTGTTTAAAATCAGACTGGTATAGCTGAATGTTTTCTGAAAATCTTGTTAATCTTTCTTTATAGCAGACGACGCTCCAGAAGCAAAAGCCCCTTCAGAAAAGACAAGAGCCCTGTTAGGTAGGAGCATTCATGTCTGGACTTTTTTTTTTTTTTTTTTTTTGTCATTGAAGCTGGAAAAGTGACGAAGTAATGCACGACTAATTGCACTCCAGCTTAGACTCACATGCAATGCTGGGATTCATTCGGAAAGCCCATGAGAGCAGACCACTGAAAATAAGTTGCTTTTTCCCCATGTTGTAAATGATCTTCCCTCCCACCATTAGCAGTGTACCATTAGAAATAATGTTGGCTTGCAAAACGTTGCTTTGCTTCATGTGTTTCTATATTCTCAATCCTTTTTCCTGTTAATTGAAATTTAAATTAGCTGGCTTTTCTGCTAAACCTTAAGTACAGCAAGGAAAAGCTCTGTACAAATGCTCCTTTTGCCTATTTACTATGTATTGATATTATTTGTTGAGAAGCTGGGTACTTCTAAAATCCAGGAGGTGCTTATACATTCTTAAGCTTCTCATTTAAGTGAATTGAATTGAAGTAGCTGCTAATGAGATAATTTTCTAAATTAATGCAGTTAAATTTAACCTATCTTGCTTTGTTTTCTTAATTATTAGCAAAGTCTAAGATAATTTAGTTTAAATTTTTGTGTATTCCTTACATGATTTGAAAAATATTTATAAAAATACATATCACATGACTGGAAAGCTAGTCCAGGGCCCAAGCATTACGAATTCTGTCCTATACTTAAGTACAGGTCAGAATGTTTTAGATTTGAAGCTTTTAACACTTTAAAAGTGGTGCATCTAACTTCAGTTAATGATCAGTATTGAAATAAAATTAATCAGTGCTTCTGCTGTCAAGGGTGAGAGTAATTGTTGACTTCATAGTTTTTATGGGTTAACAAGCTGAAACCATAAAATGAGGACTGGGAGTTGTGTGTATAGGTGTCAATATTGTTCATGTGGTGACTATGTTGGCTCTAAAGTGAATGGATACATCTTTGTTTTTAGTTTCTTAGATGTTTAGTTTGCAGAGCCACAAAGAAGAGTTGGCACTATTTGTCTGAGACCTCAGACAGCTTGTCTGTGCTAGTCAATCCTGTTGCCCTTTGTTTTCCTGTCTTTTCATCTCATCTTTTTGATGGCAAACTCCCTAGTGGCATTGTTACCTTTTCTGGACAGTTTCAGTTCGGGCTTCTGTACTTAAACACGACCGGAAAATGGTATTTTAATGCTTACAGTTGAAACAGGATGTTTAGACATTTTAAAGAAGTTGTTATATTATTATTGGGTATTCCTGTAAGTTCTTGACCCTGCCTTTTAAAATAATGACAGGTGGGTTTTTTTTCCCCTTATCAGATTTTGAAGTGCTGATTATATAAAGCTTCATTCATGATCCACAGATGAGTTGTCTTAATTCAGACTGTTAAACTTTCTTCTTTCTAGGGAACCTATTGACAATCTTACCCCTGAAGAGAGAGATGCTCGAACAGTATTCTGCATGCAGCTGGCTGCACGAATTCGGCCGAGAGACCTGGAAGAATTTTTCTCTACAGTAGGGAAGGTAATTAATGGGGGCTTTAATAAAGTTATTTTGAATACTTCCTCAAGCCATCCTAGTACTGGATTGATATTCTACAGAATTATAAGCAAAACTTTTTTTCTGGAGCTTCCTATACAGGTGAAAGGGAGGGGTGAATACAACCAACTTATTCTTGAAGGCTCTGAACGTGAAAATGTAATCTGCCAGTTCATTGTTCAGCATGTGATGCAAAATGTGGCAGTTTTCATTCAAACAATTTCATTTTTCAGAAATTGCAAATAGGTCTACCAGTTACAGTGTAATTTAAAATATGTTTCACTTTTAATTGTGTAAAGCTTTATTCCATCAGCTCTAAGGTTCTGGTTTGAGGCACTGCAGTGCTGCGAGTATTCTGTTGCCCCTGTTCCTATAGCATACTGCGTTTGACTTTGGCAGCTTTTAATGCTAGCTGGCCTCTGGGGTGCAGTTGTTAAAACAGCTTTATGCTACTCTAGATCTGAAGCGTAATTACAAAGCAGTTTGCTTAACAGTTAATTGTCTGGGTATTATACCTTTCTGAGAAATGGGCTCCATTGGGCTGTATATCACCATTTCTGTCCTTGCCTTTCAGGTTCGTGATGTGCGAATGATTTCGGATAGGAACTCCAGGCGTTCAAAGGGAATTGCTTACGTGGAATTTGTTGATGTTAGTTCCGTGCCTCTGGCGATAGGACTAACTGGACAGAGAGTCTTGGGTGTGCCAATCATAGTGCAAGCATCACAGGTAAGGTGGCGTAAACCTCAGTTTTATTCATGTTGAGGGGGTGCCTCTTTGTTTCTGGCTGGGAAACTCACTGTGTGAAGACTTTTAATCTGGTAGATGTATACGGCTTATACTAGGGTTTTTTATTAAATTCCTACAGAAGGTGATTTTTTTTTTTTTTTATCTTTTTTTAGGCAGAGAAAAACAGAGCAGCAGCAATGGCAAATAATCTCCAGAAGGGCAGTGCTGGTCCTATGCGGCTTTATGTGGGATCATTACACTTCAACATAACTGAAGATATGCTTCGAGGAATTTTTGAGCCATTTGGCAGGGTAACTTTTAATTTGGCATGTTGCATTATGGAAGTTTACCTGAAAAAGCTAGATTAGTTATAGAGCACTTGCAACTTCTGGAAGTAATTCACCTTCACACCTACAAAACATTGTTTCTTGTTCTCACTCTTCTGTGCTCCTACCATCCATAACGCTTTAGATACACATCTAGTCTTGGAGAACAAATGAGAACCTTTGTTTGTGATATGGTGCAGTGATTTGGGATGGTGGGTCTTGTGAAAGAAAGCTGAAAATTACAAAATGGAAATAAATAAATAAAACCAACAACACAAACAGTCAAACAAAAACTCCCTAAGTGATGTCTTGCTTCTGCAGCTTGTAAATATCTTCGTCCTTCCCATGTGATTGTGAACGGGGGCCCAATTTCAGAGATTAAAGCACAAAGCATGGAATCAGATTTGAGCTCTTCTCACTGTGAAAATTACTATTTCATCTGTTTCTGAGGATTTTTGCTGAAGTTCTAGCTTGTGTTACTACTGTGAAGGTGCAGCGTGTCCCACACCGCTCTGGCATGGGCCATTTTTCACACCTGATAGTTAGGCCTCGCTTTACAGCGTGGTAACGTGTGCTTGTAGAGAGAGTTATGGAGGTGAGCAGATAGAATCTGAAGTTTCCCATGGAGTCATAGTAACTGTTAGCCTTGCTGTGCTAGCGAAGGGATTGTGGGTACATCACAGTTAGATTGGGAAAAATAAATAATATGCTGTTTAAACGGGGTTTGTGGAATTGTTAAATCTATTGATGGGTTCTTATACTGTCTTTGGATATTAACCCTGCCTCGCATAATACTCTTAACAGTGCTTTTCAAATGCTTTATTCAGATTCAGTGTGTGTGTCCCTTTAATTCTGTTGTGCAAAGGCCTGGAAAGTTGCAGCAGTTGATTAACAAGGCTCCTCATGTTTTATTCTCAAGGTCTGGCAGCAGGGCTTAATGTACTGTAGGAGGCTTACATATAGAGCTGTGATTTGTTCTCCTGATTCCTTATACTCCAGTCTTAAACTCAGTCCTTCCTCTAGTCTCTTCTCAACACTTATTTTATGGCTCATGGATGACTTCCTGATAGTTTTTTTTAAATTCAGTAAGTAAACTTCTGGCAGTTCCCATATGCTAACAACTATTTTAAATATGCACCTTGTTTTCAGTTGAAGTTATCCAAGCTGCTTTTCTTGTGTTGTAAAACAAGGCTCAGTGTGTGAAGTGCTGCGACTGTAACATTCCAGTTAGGATTTGGTGGTGTCTGCATGCTCATAGTCTGTTTAGAATGTTGCATCAGGACCAAGCATCTGCCTGTAGCTGGATTCAAAGGATAAATTGTACATCACCCTTATGTTTACCTGCTTCTGTTTTAGCATCGGGGTACCTATCTAGCTGTCTGTACACTAATTTTGACCTGAGGAAGTAATGAGTAACTCTTTAAAAAAAAAAAAATGTTTCACTTAAGTATTTTTGGCAGGGTTGTATTCAGGTTCTGTTTTGGTATTTTGTGGTTCCAAAATGTTTGATAATAAAGAGATTTATTCTTATTTTTAGATTGAAAGCATTCAGCTGATGATGGATAGTGAAACTGGACGCTCAAAAGGATACGGATTTATTACGGTATGATTAGAATTGCCAGACTTCTGAGTTTCCGAATACCTACTTCCCATGTAGTAGTATAGCATATTTGGCAATCTGTGTTAAGTTTCATCTGAGAAATCTCATGTTGCAGGACATGGAACAAAGGCCCTTTCCCTAGTTTCTGCCATCTCTCTCTGGGTGTTGTGGTTGAACAACACACATTTAGAATGCAATAGTGCCCTTTTTGGTCAGTGCCTGGTAAAGCAATGCAATGTTCTGCATACAAGGATACTAGTAGAAACTGGCATTTTCACAGTGCTGTGGAAGTGATTGAATTTGAGCTTTTTAGGGGAAATAAAATTTTAGAAGATAAACTTGCAGTTGAAAACATCTTTCCTCTTTACCCTCATATACATGATTTTGTGAACTTGGGTTTCTGGATGAACCTGGCAGTTTGTCTTGGGGAGGAAAAAAGTCTCAACTGGGACCTCTGGCACTTGGAGAAAAATGAAGCCAAACTAACTATATAGTTAGTATTTGATGGTTTTAACACTGACAGAATATTTGTATACTTAATTTGCTATTATGCAGCATAAAGCAGAACATCTGTTAGGAATAGCCAGTAAATGCATGGCATTTATAAGGTTTCAAAGGAAGTGATTAATTCTTGAATGTGCTGAAAGAAAACAGTGTACTGCATCTGTGACTTCTGTTTCTTGCAATATCTTAGATGCTGTGGCTTCAACAATAATATAGATTTAAATATACTCTTGCCTAAATATGAGAAAGTAAATATGCAAACTTGTGTATGTCTGGTTGAAATGGAAAATACAGAGCACATTTAGGTTAGCTTGTGGCTATCATTACCTTCAGCGTAGTGCGTCTCACGTTTGCGAGGCTGTGGCTGTTGAATTCAGTGTCAGTGTTGCTGAACCCTGTAGGCAGCGTTACTGAGTTTGTATTTCTCTAACCTACAGTTCTCAGACTCTGAATGTGCCAAAAAGGCCTTGGAACAACTCAATGGGTTTGAGCTGGCTGGTAGGCCGATGAAAGTTGGACATGTAACTGAGCGCACTGATGCTTCCAGTGCTAGTTCGTTTTTGGACAGTGATGAGTTGGAACGGACTGGAATTGACTTGGGAACAACCGGTCGCCTTCAGTTGATGGCAAGGCTTGCAGAAGGTATGTGAGAAGATACTGAGGTTAGCAGAATTTTGAGTAGCACCACACAGACTATTCTGCTCAGTGCACGGAGCGGTGTTTGTAAGCGTGTGACGCCAGCGGGACTGGCGGGGCCGCGGTGGCAGCAGCCCTGGGGAAGGGTGCTCGCTCCAGCGCAGTTGGTGTTCTGTTCCAGGCACGGGCCTGCAGATTCCCCCGGCTGCGCAGCAGGCGCTGCAGATGAGCGGGTCCTTGGCGTTTGGAGCTGTGGCAGGTAAGAAATGATGACCTATTCATTTTTCAAGAATACTTTGCTTTTATAATTCTGAGACAAGAGGTACTTAACTACACCTTACGATGTTTTAAAATGAGAGCATACAGCATGTTTTACAAGCTGTACAATGTCGCAAGTCCATGAGCAAATAAACAGTAACAGTTTATGACAGCTTTGATGGGCGTGATTCACTCTGCATTGGTTTTGGGGCATCTGTTGAAGGTTTGGCATGAGTTAAGCCAACTACATCTGTTTACCTTTGCTATTCCCTTGTACTAGTAGGGACTTTCATGTTCCACTGCAGTGTCAGTGTTGACTGTTGAAAATGGCAGACTCATAATCGGAAGGGGATTGACCCTTCTGCAAAACAGAGCAGTACCAGGGGCAATAAGGTTATTAGGACTTGAAGGGAGCCATGGCAACTTAGAGTACTGTTAGGTTGGTACAGTGTGTGTCCTGATGAGGAAGGACACTGTATGTCAGGGATTTGAGTTGCTTGGAATTGGCTGTAGTTGGCATGTTCTGCAGTTGGGCGTGTTGGAAGCGTTCCTCAGACTTTATTTTGTTGTGAGGGGGAATGAGGCTGAGGATATGGTTGCTGCTGCTAGTTCATAGCTGGCCTTGACAACAAACTATTAAAGAGGGCTTCAGAATTAGAGCAATAAGGAACCTCTTACAGAAGATCAGGAGTTTATGGAGTGGAGTTTTGTTGTCCTGCTGGTTATCGATACAAGAGCAAAGGGCCTAAATGTCACAAATAATGAGATGTTGGAATGTGGGAGTAGCATAAGAAAATCTGCAAAGAATAGGTGACAGTTTTGTTTGTCTTCCAGCAGAGTTTGTGACAGAAGTGAATCCAATTTAAGAAGCACCTGAATCATTACAGAAGTTCAGGTGCAGTTTTGAGAAGAGCATACCCATGAAATTGTAGACAGTTGCTAAAGGAACATAATAGTGTCTTTCTATGGATACACCCTTAGAAGGAAGAGGGACTGGCTCATGAAAGAAACATGGATTGAGGAATAAGTGTGGGGTTTTTTCCCTATTTAAAGATGAAAAAGACACAGTGGCAAGGGAAAAGCTTATCTAGCCCTGAAAGAGAAGGAAAAGTAAACATTAGATAACCTTTAACATAGATGATAAAGTAGTGTGACAGTCTCGCCTGAAAAGAGGTCCAGTCAGTGAGAAACAAGAGAAATCTCTTTTCAGAAAAGAAAAGAACAAATAATCCTTTCACTGTCCCTTTATATGGAGAAAAAAAAAGCGCCAAAGAAATCCCTTATCTAGAGATCTATTAGAGCTTATCTAGAGATCTTAAAGGTTATCTATTAGATAACCTTTAACATAGATGATAAAGTAGTGTGACAGTCTCGCCTGAAAAGAGGTCCAGTCAGTGAGAAACAAGAGAAATCTCTTTTCAGAAAAGAAAAGAACAAATAATCCTTTCACTGTCCCTTTATATGGAGAAAAAAAAAGCGCCAAAGAAATCCAAACTCCCCAAATGGGGAACATGGCCAAAAATGTCTGACACAGCTGAACTGTTAGGATAGCATGGAATCGGTATGAGCCAACATGGCTGTGGAGGAATACATGATAAGGCTGAAATAGAGATTTTTGAAGAATGTGCATGTGGAGTAACTGTGGAAATAGAAGCAGTAGGAGTAGCATTGTTTATTCCACCTGTGTTGTGTGAAAGGAATAATGCAGATGTGCAACGTAAGTAACTTTGGAAAAAGATAAAGCTTTTTACTACCATAGAGTCATGAGCTATCCCCAAAGTGAGATTTGGTTATGGATTAAAGATCTCTTTACTCTTGTTAGAGAAAATTACTACCAGGAATTGTGTCATTATGGGAGACTTTAACTTCCCTGATACAGATTGGAGAAGAATTGCTAGTAATAATGGTGGGGCCCAGATATTCCTGGATGTGATATCCGACAAATTTCTTCATCAAACACTCACTGACTCATGAAGAGGGGATGCTATTTTATACTGAATTTGGTAAGTAATGAAGATGTTATGGATGAGAATAGAAATGACCATTGACTTGAGGGATCATGAGTTGCTCGAGTTTAAATGGAAGAATAAATGAAACAGGTCTGTAACTAAGGCTTCTGATTTCAAAAGTGGTGGTTGGAGAAACAAAGCAATAAAGTCATCTGGTCTAAGTACCTTTGATGTTTGAACAGGCAGGATATAAAAAGCTTCTTCATTTCCAAATTGATAATGCTGTATTGGGTCTGTATTCCACAGAAAGAAGAAACAGTCCTGTTAGAAATGGGCTCCACACAGAACTGGGTGATTAACCACTTCAAAAGAAATAAGGAGAAAGCACAGAGCCTGTGAAGAATAGGAAAAAGTACTGATAATAGACCAGTATTTTTAGTTTGGGACATAGATAAAATGAGAATTGTCTGATGATAGTCAGACTGAGTTAGACTTTGTAAAACACGTGAAAGCATAGATGCAGATTTACCAGCTCTTGGAAGAGAACTGAAAGGAAGCAGGGCTGAGGTTGTGTGAAAAGGTACTTCTAAGATGTTTCAAAAGAATCCTGTTGTGGTGGGGTCACTGGCCACAAAGTTTTGAATTTGACAAAGGTGAGCTAGGAATATGGATTAGGAAAAAAAAATTATTCACAAGTTAGAACTAAAGCTTAAAGCAACAGCTGAATGTACTCAGTTCCAAGTAATAAGAAAACTATCAAATTAGTGAGGGAATAGGTATGTGAAATGAGGCCTGGTATCTGGTATTGTCAATAAATATTTAAGATCTGTGATAAAATATATAGCTGAAACATTGAATTACCTACCCTTAAAAGGAAGGAAGAAAAATACAGCCTAACTGGTTTCCAGGCCTGTCGCTTTGACTTCACTTGTCTCCTTCAAAAGCCATGTTAAAGATGGGTGAACGGGAGAATATTATTTTACGGTATACAATAGTTTGAGAGAAACTGCATTTAAAGACTCATGATCTTTGATAGAGGTGACTTTCCTAGACAGGAGCAGTAGTAGAACTCTTCTCTCTGAACTTGGCTTGTGTCACTTGCAAAGCGGGTCATTAAACTAGAGGAGTGGATAGCGCAGGAAGTACAAGGTGCATAAAGGACCTGGCTCAAAGCAAGGGTTTTTTTCACCTGAAAGCTGGGAAGGTTAGAGGCTGTTGTTGAAGCCAAAGTTCAGGTGTTGAGCTGATTTTGTTTAATCATTACATGAACATCAGTGGTCAACAAGGGTAGGAGTGAGGTGAGTAAGTACAGAGGTGCTGTCAGTAAGGGATTCTTGGCATGTCATACTGTTCACCTGTTCAGGAGTGAAACAAATTCTGGTTATATAGCCTGGGAGCTTAGCAGTGAAAGGTGGCTGAGGAGGAGGAAAACATCTAAATACTTCAGTTGATCAGTGAGTGAGTATGAACTTGTCAGTGGGGTGTGTTTTTGAAAGGGCAACTGTGTCCCTACAGGTAGTGTACTTGAGAGCACCTGAGATGTAACTTAAACATTCAGAACCAGTTCTGGTCACCCATGTTTAAGATGAGTTGAACCAAACTAAATTAGGGAAACTAAAGAATTAATTTTATGGGAGACCTGAGGACTTGGTCATTAATCCCATGGAGAAAATTCCAGCAGAAAT
>NW_008617860.1:21987-24687 GCF_000691845.1 Merops nubicus
AAGCTAAACATTTGTAGCTGTGTACTTCCTGCATTATAGTAAATTGTCCAAAAATCCACACCTTAAAATAGCCATGAGGCTTAGAACAGTCTTCTAATGGGACAAAACATTCCTTACTTTGGGGAAGGAATGGTCAGTTTGGGAAAAAGATTGAAATTAGTAGTTACTTAGAAAAATGGAGAACACTTGGCAGGTTTTTGTTTATTTAATGCTAGCTACATTTCAAAATAAAGGCACAAATTCATTTTGTTTTAAGACCTAAAACACTTTGATAGATATTTCTATATTTCTGCTTTCCCTGTACTAAGCATGTCCTTAGTTATTCTAAACTACAGATTATATATACAGAATGTACTGAAAAAAGATCCTTTGATCTTGACAAATGTATTAATTTTAGTTTCCATGTATTTAAAAACTGCGTTTAGGGAAGAGTAAGAGTGGACAGTGAAGAGTGACAAAGAATTTCTAAGGGCTTTGAATTAATGTACAAGTGAGAGGAGGGGACTTTTTCACTCATGAGCCACAAGAAAACTCAGTTAGTTGATGAAAGATGTGGTGGACAGGGAGTTATGTTTCAGAGGTGGTCGATAACCTGTGAAACTTGGTGTCACAAGATACTGTTAGCTGATCTTCCCATGCTTAGAAAAGATTTGACACTTGGCTCTAGGCAGAACTTGAGCTGGTGATGTGTGTAGATTTGCCACATTGGGTATGGGTGGCCTGGAGCCTTTGGCTGTAGAGCCCAGGCTGAGTTTGGCAAGTTCAGCTGTATGGGATGCAGTATGCAGTTGTGCCAGAACTGCAGAGGGAGAGGTCCCTGCCCTCGTCTAACTAGAGTGACTTAGGAGATTTGGGGATTTATTACTTTTTAAAAAACATATCTGTTTACAGAAAATCTGGATCGTATATAACTAATTAGTATAAAGATCTTGTCCAATCCATGCATTTTCTGTGGAGAATTCAGACTAAGACAGTCTTCCCCAGTATTCCCACAGTATTCCTGTGGAGGTGAGGATTTCTGTGTTCAGATCCAGATGGAAAACATGCCAAATGTAACCAGTTCATGTTACAGCTCAGCCTTCAGAGCTTCCTCCCTCCATCTTTTACTTTTCAATCTTGTTCCCAGTATGTGTTCTATGAAAGTTACTTGGGAAGGCGCTTGGGGAAGACTTGGAGCTCTTACTGCCTGGTACTTAGAGAAAAAACCTGCCATTCCTGTTGGCCCTCTGCTGTTGTGTAGGAGGTTTCCTTAGAAAGGAAAAAGTACATTGAAACTTGATGCTTTCAGGTATTTCCGAGTAAGCTTGGAAGCTTACCTGGGGTCCATTGTTGCTTTCTGAACAAGTGAATGACAGTTAACTTCATTCCTCTGACTCCTTGTGTTTGTGTGAATTAAATTGGAACATAAGTAAAGACACTTACGGTTGCATTTCTTGCATTCTGAAATTTCTTGCTGGTTTAAAGTTGTTGAGTATCGTAGTCATATACTTGGAAATGGCTAAAGTCTGCATTTGTCTGTTCCCATTCCTTCAGATTGGGACAGCTATATGTTATTAAATGAGTGGGTAATGTTTTCTTGGTGAATTGAACATTCAGAACATTTGGAAAGATTTTGAATTTGAAAAATACCAAAGTAACTTGCTTTGTTATGACATTTATCTGAAAAAATAACACCTTATTCTGCTTGAAATTAAATCTGATAACTGCTTTCAGAATGCCACACTTGAGTAATTGTATGCTTAAATGCTTTCTATTAGTAAAGATGCCAAACTGCTAATGCCTGTAAGAGTTGCTGTAATTATTTTCTCATGGAACATAATGCCTTAAAAAACATGTTCAAGCACAACAAAGGCAAGGTGGAAATGATATATTGAATTAAAGGACATGGTCATGTATTCCTTCTAAGGTATTGCTTCTCTTGGAAGCATGCTTACCTTTGTGGTCATGGAATCTCTGTCCAGGACAGAATATTCCAGCTGAGAAGTTGAAATTGGTGAAACTACTCCCAACCAGAGAGGAACAGTGAGAGTGGGTTGAGGTACTTGAACAAGCTCTTAACCACAAAAAAAAAAAAAAAAAAAAAAAAAAGGAGCTAAACAACGTGGCTGGCATACTAATCACCTTTTGTATGTTTTTCTTCAGATTTGCAGACAAGACTGTCTCAGCAGAATGAAGGTAAACTAGCACTTGATAGAACTTGTCACCAGTAGGATTTGTTGCAGATGTCTATAAGTAAAACACTTCTGGTGTACAGTTTGCCAACAGCCTGAGAAATTGTACTGTTAGTACCTGTAGGAATTGCACTGTGTACGAGTACTGACTGAAAAGAGCAGAACGTAGGATGAACACTTAATCTTTTATTTGTTGCATTACCTTAATACTGGTAACGTCCCCCAGCCACTTGTTAGTCCTGGAGAACAAGTGGGTTCGTGGTTTTGTTTGTGTGTTTAGTTGTGTCTGGGTGTGGGTTTTTTCCTGCTTTAGAGATGGGGACTAGAGGGGTCATTTGAGAATCAGGACTTTTCGGTTGCTGTCCTGGATTGGTCATTTTGTAGAGAGAAGGTGGCTGTTATTTCAGCTAAATAAACAGAAACTGTGGAAAGGGCAGCTTGTAGGACAGTGGTGATCTTTAAAAAGTTGTGCTGTGATGATGAGCAACAGTATATGGCAACAAATAATTTCATAGTTATGGGGAAAGAG
>NW_008617860.1:24718-28665 GCF_000691845.1 Merops nubicus
GGATCTATTCTACTCTTTAAAAGTTTGTGGTTCTGGTTGTCAAGTATTTCCTACCTTACAAATTTCCAAGGTACGCAGGTATGGATATACCTTTTTGAAAGATAATTCAATGTACTTAAAATACATTTTGAGAATTCCTTTAAGATTTCTGTCACTTTTTGTGAAGTCAGATGGGGTGGTGCTACTCCACCCTGAGCTGTTGCTTGGCTTCCATGAAGAGAAAAAAAATTAAAGGTGGTGCTGGCATACAACTCAGGTAGACTTTTTGAATGCATGTGAAGACGCATATATGTGCACTTAAATGTTTAAATTGAAAATCTGCCAAAATCAACGTAGAGGGTTACTTTTTTAATCTGCAGCTTCAGTTGCAGTTAGCCTGTGCTGTTGTCTGTATTGGTCAGTTTTAAATTTCTTTATCACAGATTGTGTCTAGTTAAAGTTTTGCTTTCCTGCCTTTAATTTGATGTTTAATTAGAACTGTTGCTACCGTTGCTGAATGTTGGGGTTTTAAAGAACAGAGAGAAGATACTAATTTAAGTTGGAGCCAGGCATAGCAGGTTCTTAGATTTGTTACTGATTTTTTTTTTTTTCCCCATTATATCAGTTCTGGCTGCAGCTGCTTCTGTACCACCACTGGCAACACAGTGCTTCCAGCTTTCCAACATGTTTAATCCTCAAACGTAAGTGAAGTGTCATTGTCTGCTTCTGTTTAGCACTTGTTGATGACTTTAACATCTGAGAAAGGAATGGAAATGTTGCAGATAGGTTGTGGTTTTGGTTTTTTTTTTTATGGGTTTCAGGGTGAGTTTTGTCCAAAAAATAACAATTGTATCTCTGTCCTGTTCTTCCTCCACCCCCTACAGTGAGGAAGAAGCTGGCTGGGATACAGAAATTAAAGACGATGTGATTGAGGAATGTAACAAACATGGAGGAGTTATCCACATTTATGTGGACAAAAACTCAGCTCAGGTATGCCTGGTTCCAGGGAGACAATGAACACCTTTCAGTTCTGTTGCTTTGTACTGTATAGAGGGAGCACTACAAATGTATCATGGGTTTTTCCTAACCTGAATCTAAATGTGTTGAGGTTACTTTGCAGTTTTTGTGGGTTGTAGGTGGTTCCCTCCTGTTTGGAGTCAGTGTGTGTATCAAATGCGGGTGTGAGAGCAGTTCTCATAGAATCGTAGAGTGGCTTGGCTTGGAAGAGCCCTTAAAGATCAGCCAGTTCCACCCCCCTGCCATAGGCAGGGACACCTCCCCCTAGAGCAAGTTGTGCAAGGCCCCATCCAACCTGGCCTTGAACACCTCAATTGATGGAGCAGCCACAGCTTCCCTGGGCAACCAGAGCCCGTGTCTCACCACCCACACAGTGAAGAACTTCTTCCTAATTTCTGATCAGTATCTGTTCTCCTCCAGTTTGAAGCCATTACCCCTCGTCCTGTCAGTGCAAGACCTTTTGGTGCTTGTTGTGTAGCCCTCTGGTGCTGTAGTGTGTTTTTGCAGATTGAGATAGCTGAAGTCACTGTGGAAATACGGACTGGAGAGTAGCTGCCTCTTCAGTTGTGGCATTGGACATTTCCTCTAAGCTGTTTTTCCCAGAAACAAGGGACTGGCACCTTCCTCTGCTTCTAGAGAATGCAGGCTTTAGCACAAAGGACATCCTGCTCCCACAGACTTCAGGTCGTGGAATTGCAGAATGGTTTGGGTTGAAAGGGACCTTAAAGACCATACAGTTCTAACCCTCTGCTGTGGACAGAGATATCGCCCAGTAGACCACATGGCCCCATCCAGCCTGGCCTTGAGCATGTCTGCACATGCTCTGGGCAGCCTGTGCCAGTGTCTCACCACCCTCATGGTGAAAACATCTAATCTAAATCTGCTCTTTCTCAGTTTAAAACTGTTACCCCTTGTTCTGTGAGATGTGAAGTTAAATGTGTGTATGTTTCCATGCTTGGAAAAAGTTGTGTTCACCACTAATGTTAAAAGTCTCACAGTGGACAATAGCAGCACCTAGAGTTATAACAGGGATGAGAAGAAAACGAGCTGCTGGTGTTTGAGGGACTCTCAGCCTGCATCTTAAAAAGGTGAATACATTTTTCTTCTGTGTTCACTTGGTTCACACAGTCCCTGGACTGGTCATTTCTTCAGAATATAAACTGTAGAAGGTCTGGAAAGAGATTTGGCCTTCTTGAACCCCTTTCTATAGAGAACTTACAGCCCAAGCTGAAGTACAGTTTACAAATGCTCTTGTAGTCAGACTAGTTTATAACCATCAGGCCTCAAAAGTGTCCTGTCGTATCCTGTGCTGTTCTGTGTGGCTGAAACCTACACTGCTGTCCCTGCCAGTATTGCTTAAATGGGATTGTTCTGCCCTAGAAATGTGCTCACAAATCTATGTTAACATGGTGCTGCTTCTACAGAAGACTGGTGTCATGTGAAACAGTTTCATGTGGATGAGTGAGGCATTAGGTTGGAGAGGAACTGCAGCCTAGTGCATAAAACCAACAATCTCTCCTTGTTTTTGGCTCGGTTGGACTACTGGTCTGATGGGAGAGAGAAATCCTTCCCACAGTAGATTAGTCTATTACTGTCTTAGAGATAAGTGTCCTTTGACAGATGAGGGGGAAAAAAACCCACCACCCCAAACCCTGAAAAAGCAACAGCCTTCAACATACACCTCATAGGTTCTGAGTACATAGAGCTACAAGTCTGGCTCACACTAGCAGGTGGATTTAAAAAGAAAAGCTACAGCTACTGCATCATGAGTGAGCTGTTTTTTACCTGAATCCATTTTGTCACAGGAGTGCAGATATCAAATGCCCATTATTTAAAAATACTGTATGTGAACATGTGCTGTTCTGTTCTCCAAGCTTAGGTTCTGACCATGTTAAATTCCAGGTATTGTCATCTCCCATCTTTTTGGGGCTCTTTGCGAGCCAGCCAGACTTGTGAGGCTAAGGGCTGTTGATAGTCAGCCATGAAGATGTGATCTCGTGTGGGTGAAGACTGCACTGCCAACTGCATGTGCTGTCCTGTGTACCACACAGTGTCGTGTTGAAAACTGAAGCTCTATGTTGCTACATCTCATTTCAAGGTTTCGGGTGGCTTGGGTGCCTCTGCAGGGGGAGGCTGAGGGTGGAACAGTGCATGGGGACTGCTTAGTGCTGTGAACGTCAGCGCCCAACCTCCAGTGTAGCCCCTGAGAAGGAATGAGTTGCATCACAGTGAGAGGAGTTAGTGCAGGCTGGCAAAGGCTGCTGGAGGGGAGGCTGGATTCTGGTTCTTAATACAGCCTTTCTTTATAAAATCTGTTTTGGCTAGAATCTGATGTGGTTCAAGAATGGTGGGAGCGTTCTGTTGTGTGTTTTTTCTGGCTGCCTGCTTAACAGCTGTGGGCAGCATCTGTAGCGCTTGCAGTTGTGGAATGTGAACATGGCAGTACTTGGAGCCTGGTTCAGTGCTTGATCTGCAGGTAGAAAACGTGAGGTGTCTGGCAGAGTTAAAGGACCAGTCTGTCGTGCACATCGGGTGTCATCTGAGGCTCTTCATACCCTGCTGTGGTGGTCTTCTTCCCCCTCATCTCTGTCCTTGTTCACGTAAAGACAGACATGCTGAAGGTCATGTAGCAGAACTTGTACAGTACCAGTCTTCCTGGAAGTGCTGAACATCCTTCCTGCCCCAAGGGATGGGGAGTGCTTATCCCCCTGGACAGCCAGACTGGCACTGCATGTCTGGCCAGGCCTTTGGCTGAGGCTGGCGATTTACAGGACTCAGTGGCCAGCCTCAGTGGAGGTGCCCAGATCCAGGTGCTCTGGTGGCGTGCGTGGGATGTGTAATCTGGAGCCATTAGATCCTCTCTTTGAAGGGTTAGGAGCAGGCAAGGAACCCGTCACTTGTTGACTCCAGCTCAAGCTCAGTTTGTCTGCTTTGCACGCTCCTGTGAGGGC
>NW_008617861.1:0-6023 GCF_000691845.1 Merops nubicus
GGCCGAGGCAGCTCCGGGGCCTGTGCTGCTGCCAGCCCGGGGTTGTGGCCCTGGACAGGCAGTCATGGGCAGCACGTGGGTCCCCCATTTCTGGCCATTGTGCTGCCCTTCCCTGAGCACACAGGGGCCATCTCTGTGGGCTCTGGAGGAGCTGCTCTGGAAGAAAAGCTTTCCAGCTTCTTCGCCCAGCGTTGCCTAGGCTCCCTGTCAGTGTGGCTCCAGGCCCCTGCATTCCCCCTGGCCTCCAGACTCCTGCCTTGCTTTCCTCTTCCCAGACTCTGGGAATGGAAGGGCTAAGATGTGACAGATCCACAACGTCCACACAGGCAAGCAAAAGGTATCGTGTGAGTGAAAAGAAATTAGAAAATCGAAAGTGGCTGAACCATAAGACTCAGAGGAGACAATGAAAGTGTGAAACGGAAGAGCAATACAGCTGACTGCAAGGAAGGAGATGCTGACTGCAGAGCTCAGCTTGTCCCTGGCCCATCAGGAAACCAGCCTCTCTCCAGCTGCCTTCACCCAGCATTCTCAAAGATTTCTTGGGGTGAGTCAAGGTGAGAGGGACAAGACTGTTCTGCAGCAGGGCCAGTGAAATACAAGGTAAATCTGGGCAGTCTTGCACTAACCCCCTGGTTTCCATTTCCTCCCTTGCTGGGAGCTCTCCCTGTGCTGCGCTGCTGATGGTCTCCTGGGGAGGAGTGAGGGATGCACAGCCCTTGATGAGTGCTGTAGTATGGGAGGGGGTAGTGGACCCATGAAGCTGCCTGTCCCTTCCTGGTGTAGAGCATGAGACTGGGGCAAATAAAGGGGAACTTTGCATTGCCACAGGCTTAAACGTTTTGAGTGATGACTGTAGATAGTGTGGGCCCCTTCCTGGGAAAAGTGGTGCTCTCCAAACACGGAGCAGCCCCCTGGCAAGCTTTTATAAGCTCATCTGCGAGTAGTAGCGCTCAAGAGCTTGCAGAAGAAGTGTGGAGGTAGATTTGGCCTGCAACTGTCTTAGCTGTCCTAGGGCTGCATTCTTTTAGGTCTTATTTCATTTTCCTCCCAAAAAGCATCCAACGTGTGGTTTGTTGTTGCGTGGGAGACTCCTGCAGTCATCAGATAGGGGGAATGTGGGAGGACTTATACTGTGAGTACCTGCAGTCCTGAAAATCCTGTGCTCTTCTTGGAGTAAGCCTTTCTGCCTTAACTCTGCTTATCTTGAGGAGATGTTTGCAAAACTGCATGGGGCTGAGTGACATAAACTGCCTTCTGGAGGAAGGTAGCTATGATCCCAAAGGAGCTCTGGGGCAGCAAAGCATTCTGAGCTAATGGGGATGCTCTCTCTAGGAGGATTTGACTAGTGACAGGCTCTGTGGAGCAAGTGGGGTGAGATGCATCAGAATGACATGTGGACAAGCTGATGTTTGTTGGTGTTGATGCATGAAGGTAGAGGTTCTCATCCCAAGGAGTATTTGTGTCACTGGAAGGGAACAGCTCTGTCCCATGTCACTAACTTGTGCTGAGCATATCAAGGGGATGATGAAGCCTGTTCATGCAGCTGGTCCACTGGGTCTGTCTGCCTGAAGACAATAAACAGGCCCGACCCATCACTTAGAGAAGCTAAGGGGCCTTTTTCTATCAAGGAAGATCTGATAAATTACATTTAACCCTGTGGTCAGTGCAGCACCTGAGCTTTTTTGAGGAAAGCCTCAAGGCCCTGAGCTGACATGGTTCTGTGGGACTGAGGTTTGCACAAGGGTAGGTACTGCTTTCAGCTCATAACAATTCCCCAGCAAGAAAGGAAGAGCTTTTTCTCCTTGACCTCTCTAAGGAGCATCAGCAAGTCCAACTTTCATACACATGTATGAAAGAGCATGCATGACCATCAGTCCTCAAATCAGGCTCTGAAGTTGTCAGAGTGACAGAGGGCCTTTAGCGCAATACAGGTTGTATACCAGGAAGCAGGGCAGCAAGACTGAGCAACTGAAATACAATTTTGAGCACGTGGTCTTAAGACCCAGCTATTCCATGGCAATCCCTTTTTTATCTCTGGGCCTTCTCCTCGCCACAAACTCATAGCTTGTGCTGGGATCGTTGTACTGGGAGCTGGTTTTGATGGTGCAGGTCTTCGGGCTATGGCATAAGGGTGAAAAAACCAGGCTGAAGTATAAGTTTCCCTGATGGGTGAAAACCTGTGCCTCGGCTGGATCTCCTGCTCTGCAAAGAAGTTTGCTTCTCCTTGGGTTTGAGGGTTGAGAAGAGTCTTCAGGAGTGTGCTGTCAGCTAGCCTGAGCATCATCAAGCTGTGGTGTTCAAGTGGGATCTCTCCTTTTCCACTCAGGGTCCTATGCACAGCAGCAGCAGCTTGTGGTGGTGTCAGAGGAGGAACTCGCATTGTTTTAACTGTGTGTGTTTAGATCTTCCCTTTCTTTAAAATCATCTCTCTCTCCAGGAAAGCTTTTTCATTAAAATCATCAAGGAAAAGATGTGAGCAGCTTAATTTAAAACAGGAAAAGAATCAAGTGGCTTAATTTAAAACAGCACTAATCATTGGGGAAAAAAAAATTAAGCTATGATTGTCTTATTCAAGATTTAGTTATTGACTGGGGCAACAGACAGCTGGGAGTCTTTGGTTCAAGCAGAAAGGACATGGGTGGGTATTGTGGGCAGGAAGCTGTACAGGACACAGTACCAGGATTTTGCTGTCTAGCACAAAGTCAGGATGGACACTTCATTAGGAGTAGGCTGTATAATGTTCCAATATTAGCAGGTCTGCCAACAGCTCACTCTGTCTGCAGCCTCTGCACAGGCTGAGCTCCAGCACAGCTCCCAGGTGTCTGGCTGCACTGTGGACAGGCTGAGTGCCAGGCCAGGGGTGCAGAGGCTCCCTGCAGCATGGGGCTGTGCTGAGGGTAGTCCCTTTGCTCAGATGTTCAGTGTGTGGTTTACAGAGGTGGTGACACTGATGGGTGCTGGGGAGATCTGACATGGGAGAGTCTTCAGCTGGATCCATGTGCACCTTGTGCATGGTCTTGCACGAACTGGTCTTGTTTAATATCTTTATCAGTGACCTGGATGAGGGGATCAAGTGCACCCTCAGTAAATTTGCAGATGGCATGAAATTAAGTGGACAAACCAATAAATTCTGAGGCAATAATTGAAAATAGGCCACCATAGCAGCCAATTCAATTATATTTGCTCTAAGGATGAAAGATTCAATTCATTGGTTCAGTTGGTGGGTTTTTCCCATGTACTTTTTGTGGTTTTAAGGTGCACATAGTGAACAATGTTTGCTGCTAATATTTTACAAAAAAACAAAACAAAACAAAACCACAGAGTGGGCAGAGGAACAATCAGAGGTATCCCTATCATTTCTTTACCATGGGTGGTACAATGCTCAGCCTGGATGTGGGCATCTGCTTAGGAAATCATTGCATGTTCATAGTTCCGTTCAGGTGGTAGACATACTCAACACCACCCTTTATTTGGGAAGGATTAGTCAGTTCAGAGGACAGCAGAGTCACGAAGTATAAGTGAGGGTTATTTAATGTAACAGAGGCTAAAGTGAGTAAATTACTATCCTTGCTGTGAATACGAGAACACTTTTCCCCGTAAAAGCAATACTTGTAAATTTACATTTTGTGCACTGAATTTACAATCTCGAAGGAATCTCTATGAAAATTAAGAAAGGGATGTAGACCAAGGCTTGATCTTAGAGTACACAAGTGAGATGCATTCAAAAGAGGAGGTAGTTATAATTTCTGAAGTACTGACAGTAATATCATGTGGGTAGAATGATACATCCTTCTATTAAAAATAAATCACAAAGAGCATCATCTCTGAAAGAGATTTTTCTGAAGTATTCAGGTAAAAAATATTTTTATATTTTCAGTGGCAAAGGGCCACCAAGATGGTGGAAGGCTGAAGCATGTAGCAGATAAGGAGAAACTGAGAAAACTGTTCTTGTCAGGCATAGAGAAGAGATGGCTTGGAGGGATCTGATAGAAGCTGAGTCCATGAAACATCAGACACATCACAGAGGTGGATGGTGGATAAGAGATAAGAGGCATAAACTGAAATAAGAGATTCAGACTCAATATAAGGAAAAGTCTTTTACACTATGTAGACAATGATGTAGAAGTGCAGGTTTTCCAGGGAGGTTTTGCAGTCTCCACCCTTGGAGATTTTCAAGCCCTGACTGGATAAAGCCCTGAGCACTTTGGTCTGACCTCAGATCTGACTCCACCTTGTTGTATTAGAGACGCGTTGAGGTCCTCTCCATCATAAGTTTTTCTATGGGGTTATGATTCCTTGTCAAAGACAAAATTTATGTTGGTTACATAAATTCCTCCTCCAGGCAGATTGCCTACTAATTTTCCAGAACATGCCCTCAGATTTCTGAAATGGCTGGTAAAGCTAATCTGAAAATAAAAACCATGTGGAGCATGAGACATGACAGGCAAAGGACATCCTCAGAGTCATTAGAGTAGACAGGTAAAACTTGATAGAAAAGAAAACTTTCCACTGCAAGAAAGAGGAGACATTTTAATTTGCTAAAGAGGTTGGCACATACCCTAAGAGAATAATAGTGTTCTTTCAGTGATTAAAAATAAATATTTAACAATATTTTTTTTTAGTGTAGCATAACAACAGAAGATTGTATTAATCATGTACCACACCAAAAGAGCAAAAAGTATGAAACAGAATCCAAAACCAAACTATGTAATTTCTAATTAATACTCTTTTCTAAGTAATATTTCTACATAATATCTTTTTCAAATTTTTAATTTTTGTAGTTTTAGGAATATGTTCTCATTCTGAATTAAAACAGTTGCTGAAATTTTCTGGAAGTAGTTTAGTTAGCATTTCAACCATATCTGGGAAATATATATGCAAGAAAGGAATTTTTCTTCGTTGAATAATGTTTTCAAGAACTACATTTGCCTTAAATTGTAACACCAGACTATAGAATGCCAGTTATTTATTATTAACTACTCTTTTTCAAAAAGAATTCATCACCCTAAATATCAAACAAAAAACTTTGACACAGGATTTCCATTCTCCTTGACAGCATGATTAGAAATAAAATTCCCAATGAAATACTGAAGAAATGTTTGCTTTGTTTAAAGTAGTCCTGAAATCTAGTATATTTTCAGATCTCTCATAAAACAGATAGCAATCATAATAGTTTCCATCTAGTATAAGTCCAGCTCTTGAATTGCTTTTTTTTTTATACCTTATTGAAAAATATTTGCTGTAATTCACAAAACACACTTGCAATCTCTGCTACAAATGAATACACTGCACAGGGAGGTGTTCTCATACTTTAGAAGTTGGTTAGCTATTTTCAGTCTAATGGAATCACACTTTTCATGTTCTGTGAGAAAACACAAGGTCCCTAATACATGATTAATGATTTTTAAACATAAAATTGAATAATGTTGTATATGCTTGGGAGAATTTATGTAACTTCCTCTCTTCAGTTTACATTTTCCTGCTTACAATTTTTTCTTGAAACCTTTTTCATTATTTTTATTTTTGTGTATTTTTATTTCAACACGAATAGTATTGGATATCTGTGACTCTAGCTGATATCTCAATATACCTGTATTGCAGCCAACTGACTACATTCATTCACAGCTGCTGAGAGCATGTCACTGTAAAATCATTCAAACACCTTCTCCTTTTGTAGTGAGCTTAGCAGCTCCCATATTCTCTACTAAGTGAAGAAAAAGAGACAATCCTTTACAGGATTTAAGATATAGACAGCTTTACCTTAATGCTCTATCTAAATTTAATATACAGGTAAGCTGAGAAATTCTTTGCCCCAAAATATTGTTGATACTGAATGCTGACATAAATTCAAAAAAATAAAGAAAAAAATGCATAGAAGAAAAGCCCATCAGAGGATGTCTTTGAAACACAAACTGTTGGAAGTTCAAGTACCTGGGGAAAGTATTTCTGCACATTTACTTTGTTCTTAGACTTGTCTGCTGCTGGCCATTTTATGAATCATAGTGTTGTGGTTTGAGGCTTGG
>NW_008617862.1:0-4260 GCF_000691845.1 Merops nubicus
TTCCACGGCCTGCTTTGGCTCTGGCAGGATGCCCAGGACCCCCGACGCAGAGCTGGTGCTGCACTTACACCTCGATTATATTGACCGAGGGAGACTTCTTCTAGGAGAGAAAAACCTGCTGTAAGGCCGTGCCTTGCTAAGCCCCCGGGATGCAGACCCCCCCGGCAGAGCCCAGCCTCCCACACAGGCACTTCAGACCAGCAGATGTAGGCTACAGGAGGGCTGCAGCTGCAGCTGAGGCACTGCCCCAAAGGGTGGCTGAGCTGCAGCAGAGACCCAGCTCCAGCACCTCCCAGCAGAAAGGCTCTGGCAAGTCAGCTGTATCCCCTGCTGCCTCCCTCTAGGTGAACCCCTTCAGCCCCCACAACCCGCCTCCCCAGGTCTTCCTGCCCACTGCTGCGCCCCAGGACTCCTGAGTGGACCAGTCCCCTGCCCCACACTCTTCAGCCTCCGGGGCTGGCAGGTGGCTACTGACCTCTACTTAGTCCTCAGTGGTAGCCACGCTACACCTGATGCCCTTGGACAGGAGGCGGGTGCAGGACCAGAGCCCAGAAGGTAAGTAGGAAGGTAGGAGGATGTCTGCCTCGGGGCAGAGAATCCACAAAGCATGGGATGACTGGTGTGGAGGGACCTGCTGGGGGCCGTGCCCCCCACAGCACCTCTGGTACCAGCCACGGGAACCGAAGGCTGCAGGTGGCAAGAAGGAAACTCAGAAACTGCTGCAAGCAGGAGCAGCCACTTCCCTGTACACAAAAAGAACTTTGCTCATCAAAGAGCACAACAGAGATGTGAGTTCAGAGCAGGGGCTGGAAGGGAAGAGCTCCTGGTTGCTGCACATGTTTTGCAGCTCAGTCCTGCTCAGGGTACAGGAGGCGAATGGGCCCCTGACTTTAAGAGGGCTCAGATCAAGGGCTTGAACCCTTGCCTGCTACCGTCAGCAGCTCAGCCCTGATGCCTGAAGGGGAAGTGCAGGCAGAGCTTTTTCTTTCTTGTACCTCGTTTCCAGCTTTGTAATTAAGGACTGCAAGAATAAACTTGTGGTGTTGCCAGCTGCAAGGACACCAAGAGCATGGTGAATGCAGAAAGACAAACTGAAGTGCATCAGCCCTGTACAGGTGAACTTCACAAGGAACAGGGCCTTGCACCTGCCTTTACAGCCCCATATGAGCAGGGTCAGTTTGAAGCAGGGATCCAAGAGGAGGGATCTTTTTGGCAAGGAGTAATCAAGAAGATAGAAAGTCTGGAGGAGGAGAACTGAGGCCTTGAAGTCCAAACAGGATATCTGGACTCCTGGCATCTGCTGGAAACCAAGATGTGGAAGCAGAAGGGTGGGTCGGCAACACAGTGAGCAGAGTTCCCACCACGGATAGAGGTGGCAGACGAGAGATGAGGGGAAACCTGATGCATGTCCAGTTAGAGAAGCAGGGTTATAAATCACTGGCCATGTCAGTGAAAATGGGAGAAGCGTCGGGTGCTGAGGGACCAGCCAGGTGGAAGGACTGCTCTGTCCAGCACAAGATCCTCCATTACCGCGGGGAAGGGGCTCTGGGGTCATTCCCGTGACCTACTGGTGTGGCCCCAGAGCAGGCCCCAGTGAGGGCAGAAAGTGAGCAGTGACAGACCAGTGAGCAGTGAAAGTGAGCAAGAACCATAAGAGGTGCCCAGCTTGTCCTGAACAGGCAGGAACCAGACCTGTCTGTGGGATGCAGAGGCACAGCCCTGGAGGGGCACAGTGAAGGAAGGAGCTGTGACAGTGAGAGGACAAGCACCACCACCCTGCGGTGTGGGAACCAACTCAGCTGATCTATCCTGCCCTCTCTTCCAGTGCTTCTCCTGCAATCCCCCATGGAGCACACACACTGCCCCAGAGAGACCAGGGCTCACCGCACCCCAAACCCTCTCAGTTTTTAGGGTGAGAGCATGAGCTGGGGTGTTTCTGTTCCTGGAGAGCACCAGAACCTGTCCAGGCAGCAAGCCACAGCAGATGTCCCACCCCATCCCTCCTGCCATCCCTCCCCACTCACCTTGCTCCGCAGCAGCCCTCCGCTGGGTCGCTCTGGTGTGCTGTGCTCTGAGGATGGCTTTGTCTTCTCCTTGTTGTTGTTGGAGTCATTGTCCTTGATGATGTCATACTGCCTGCAGAAGAGGGCGATCACCGCTGCCGAAAGACAGGGGGTGAAGGACTCACACTGGCTGCCCCTGCCGCCCCTCCCCACAGCATCCCAGCCCGAGAGCATCCAGGCCCAGGGCACCCAGGGGTGCTGGCCATCCACCCCCCTGGCCCGGGTCAGCCCCGAGCACCCCAGGCCCCTCTGCACACGTGGCCAGGCCGGTCTCCCTGGGAGGCTGCAGCCATCGGGGCGCTCACGAGGCACTCACTGCCCACGGCTCAGGGCTCTGAGGCCACAGGCAGACGCTGAGGCTCTCGGAGAGGGACAGCCCTCGAGGTCAGCGAGCAGCTGGGTGGGTTTCTGGGTGCCTCCAGCACGGGGCTGAAGTTCTTGGCCCAGTGCTTGTGACCCTCAGCACAGCCTGCTCTCGGCAATCTGACTGTGGGGTGCTGTCATGGTGTTACAGCACCCATCTCACAGAGCACCTGGGGACCTGGAAGCAGGACTCTGAAGCAATGTTGTGAACTGTTGTCAGCAGACATTCATTCAAAAGCACAGCATGTTGTCACAGCCACCCCCAGAGTGGGCTGGCTTCTCCCTGCTGGCACTGACAGACCAACCTGCACCAGGGGTGAGCTACCAGCAGACATCTTGTGTTTTCTTCCAGTGCACTAGAAAAGCGTTCCAAGGCCAAGACAAGGAGAGATTCCTGCCAGATACCACTAAAAAAATCCACATTTACTGGGAAGGGAGTAGGGGATGAATGACTTCCTATCCATAGCAGCCACACAGGACCAGTCGGGAGCTGACTGTTATCTTCAGGGCTTCCCAGGGTAACCTGCTGTCTGCCAGAGCACTGGCTGTCACTGGGTGCTGTGCAGGAGCAGATCACCTGTCTCACAGTTCTAGCAGATGGGGGCCAAGCCACTACCAACCAGTGCTGCAATGTTACTGGATGCCAGACAAGCCAGCCAAGGCCCCGGTTACGCGGTGGTTCATGTCAGCTGGACGCTCCCATGCTGTAACTCTGTTCTGCTGTGGTCCCACCTGGACTCCTGCTCTTCCTGCCCAGCAGTCGGGCCAGCCAGCCAACATGCTCCAGGCCATCACTGCTGAGCAGTGCCTGCAGTTGCTCCTTTTATGCCATCGCTCCTACAGAGAGTCAACGGACTTCCTGGAGAGGACCCATACCAGTATGACTCTGCACCCTCCTGAGCCCCGTCCTCTCTGTGGACTGTGGACTGCACCTCTGCCCCAGCCTTCTGGAACGTTGCTGGCAGCACTCACCTGCCCACATGAGCAGCACAGCCACGATGATGATAATCTCGCCTGTCTGCAGCTGCCTGTCTTTGTCCAGCCCTTCCATGGTGATGTCACCTGCAGACAAGAGAAGCCAGGCAGGGCTGGCAGCAGACACCCTCCCACCAGAACCTACTTCAGGACCAGCCAACACTTGAGGATCTGAGAAGGAGCTCCAGAGGAGAAAGGCCCACCTCCCCCAGACAAGGATGGGTGTGGGATGACATCTTGGCTGGGGAGAGGACATGCAACCTGTGGCTTTCCTGCATCAGATAAACCATCTTCACTACCAAAGGCAGTCAAGGATTCTAACAGCTTGTTTGGGTTCAAGCATGGACTGCACAAAGCACAGCAGTAATCACCAAGGTTACGCCCTACACAGGGGACCAGGGTGAGTTAGGAAGGTCCCGAGATGAACACAAAGGTTCTGAGGACAGTGAGCCATCTGCTTGCCCTTTTACACTCTTCTCAAGTCCCTCTCCTAGGGCTAGTGCTGGAGACAGACACCCACGCACAGTGGACCTCTCTGGGCATCATGTCTCTTGGATTCTTGGATCAGCTCTCATGGACCAGCACGCGGGCAATCCCACGGCAAGGCGGCACAACATGGATACGAGTAGGAAATGAGACTGGGTGGCTCTGCCATTTGTCCTTTGATAGCTTGCAGAGATCTGAGAGCCCATTCAATATTCCCTTCCTACGGACAGCAGCAGAGCAGGCCACGGTAGTTGTCCTGGCCACAGCCTGCTTAGATGAATAGAGTGCCAAGACCTGGGGCAGGAGGGCTGTGAAACAGGGCTTAGAGAAATCACGGCCGCAGGGGACACAACCGCAGCAGCCCGCACAACCC
>NW_008617863.1:0-5604 GCF_000691845.1 Merops nubicus
TCGGGCCTGGCTGCTGGAGCCGGCCCCGGCAGAACTGCTGTAACACAGGCCATGCATTTTTAAACGCCGATTTCTGGTGACTCAGTCTAAACCCCGGGAGCTATTACTATTAAAGACTCCTATAAAGCCACATGCAGGGCTCTCAGATGTACTTTTTTTTCCCCCTCTACCCTGCACTGAAGCAACTTATGGTATCACTAGGAGGATATGATCCCCCAGCTAACATGACAATAAAGCAGACTGCAGTGGGAAAACAACTTGGTAGCTCTCTAATTAATTTATTATCCAAATTTAATTATTAAATCCCTACAAATCCACTTACTTTAAAAAAGAAACCTTATTCTGCTTCATAATTATCACCCCTTGAACCATCTCTTCACTAGATCAACTTTATGAAAAGGACACATTGCAGAAATTTTCTTCTAGAAATCCAAACTCTATTAACATACAGTATTTTATTAATGAAATTACTCCATTTTTAACAAGGTATCTGGAATCTTAACAGAATAGTCCATAATGAGATCCTCGATTTGAAATTTAAAAAAAATGTTGAGAAAGACTGTACTCAAATTAGAAAAGCAAATTCAAGTATGATGTTGACCAAGCCCACCTGTACATAATGCAAGAGACTGGTGTTTATGGTTACTCTTTTTTTTTTTTTCAACAAGAAAGACAGCTAATAAAAGTCAGTATACCAAAGCCCTTTTACAAAACATTTTACAATTAAAACCCACGTTTAACATTCCTGATGCAGCTGCACAGAAGGGCTTCCCCTCCCCCCACACAACTAAGCCACCTTCTCAGCAGTAGATGTGCATCAATCTCAGTACTAATTCACAAAGAAACATCACAGTACTGATTTAATCCACGGACAGCAGGATTTTATGCTATACTTCAAAAAGAGTATGTTACTTTTTGTTCTCTCTATATAGACTTAAAACACATACCACTCCAGATACAGTAAAAAAAAAAAAAAAAAACCAACGAAAAAAGCCCAACCAACCAAACAAAAAATAACAATACAAAACAAACCAACCCCCACATACCACATCACCTCAGAAACTCACCTACATTGAGATAGCCAGTTATTAATAAGCAAAGGCACTAATTTAGTAGGAGACTCCTAGGAACTTCAGTAAGGCTAGAGTTCACCTAAGAATTTTAAGGCCCACTGTTTATAGCTCCAAGATAAAACAGAGTTTTTAATCAAATACAAATGAAGTTCTTAAATACAGGGTGTAAAGATACATTCTTTTCTTGCGAGTGGGCACTTGAGAAAATGAAATAAACCTACAATACAACAATTTAGGTTGTCTTTTAGGTCACAATTTAGGTTGTCAACTTAGGTATAGTTCCTGATTTCAAGAGAAGTTGCATAAAAGATATAATAGCACCTACTATTACTAGGCCATTAAAAAAAAAAAAACAAACCCACAATTCCTTGATCAAGTATCATTTTTCATCTTTTGGAAAGTTCTGAGAAAAGCAAGCAAAAAACACATTAACTTCTCAAAGAAAGTTTTGCATCGAAGCTCTGCTTTTAAACTTTTATTTTTTAAACAACAACAAAAAAATTTCTCCACTTCGGAAAGTTAGGTTGTTAACATCTTACATTTCAGAATACAAAACTAAAAAAAAAAAACCAAACAAATTATTAAAAAAAAAAAAAAAAAGGCAGGACTTCAGCCAAGTATTCAGCTACTTATTGCTGTAGTTGTAACTCAAGTCCATTTAAACCCCTAGGTTTTGGTTGTTTATAGCAAGGACATGTTTGGAACACTAGCAGCAATAGAAAACCCCTTTAAAACCTAGATATAGTTACACTGTTGAGGGAAAATTAGCAGAAACCATAACCACGGGAACATAGTAAAGCATCCTGTAAAAGTACAATTGAATTGGTAGCTAGAAAAACAAGGTTGATTTAAAGTGCTATCCCAAAGCCTCTCGCAGGCCTATGTCAGTAAAGTCCTTTTTTCCCCACTAGAGAAAGCCCAGAAGCACAGCACTCCTCCAAACAGAACAAATGCAGTTTTCACTCCACCTCAGTGCCCCACCAAAGCCACCATCCCCCAACAAGTGAAATATAGAAACTTGAAATAATTGCTAATTCCAAATTCAGGCAATACCCACAAATGTACTGTTGAACAAAGTTTGGACAGCAAACAGTACACCTGAGTTCAGTCATACAAACTAACTTTTGTAAAGAGCGTTAGACGAGCAACTCCACGTCTCTAGTATGAATCTAGATGTCTCTTCTTACAAAACGAATTAATAGAAATATCCGGGCAAATACATACCATACAATAGCAAAAGCTTTAAGCCTCATTTAATAAGACGACTTTCTGATTAAAAATAGAAGGCAATTAAGATTTACCGAAAATTACAATTAAGAAAAGCTTTCACAGTGCAATATTGAAACTGTCACAAAGTTAAGAAAATACTGATATCAAAGTACAATCACAATGTTAAAGTAGACAAAACTACTATACAAGGGCATATCTTGTAAAATTAAAAGGAATGAACACAACATAGGGGACATCTCGTGTCCCTGCTCTACACATCTTATTTCCTAGCCTTCAGAGTCATAATTGTGTCTTTCTGACAGTGGTAGAAGTCTTATAAAAACTAAGAAGTTCATTCTTCTTTGCAGACCAGATCTCAGAGCCCGAATACTTCTTGAAAACACGGTCTTCATCACTGCACAATTTCAAAGTAGTGCAATATTGCCATGATGTGCTGAGGCATGAACACATAGCCTGTGTACAGTGCCATTCCAACAATGGAAACTAGCATGGAATCTGAATTACAGTTGAGGAAAAAAGCATTTGAAATAGAAAGTGCATTAGACATCACATAACTATAGCCTCAAAACTTTCCTAGTACCTAGCTTATTACGTTACATTTTTAAATCAGGTGGGGTAAAGTGTATTCAGCAATTATAGCCACAGGAAGAACCAGCTGAACACTGAAAAACAGAACAGTGGTAGGAGTGATTAGCTGAATTATGGAAGGATGCCTTGCAACTTATTCACTGCCTTGTCATGGACACAAGGACAGGCCAAAGTGTGGGAAAGGTGAAGGATGAACAGAGATGGACACTGAGAATATGCAAGTTTTTACATGCACCTTCCTAGCTGTTCAGCAAGTCTTGCAGAAGCCAGCTCCATTCAGCCAAGCAGGAAAAAAAAAAAAATCAACTGCCACAAAAAAAAACAAACAAACACCAACCAACCAAAAATGAAACAAAGCAACAATAATGAGTAGCAGTAATGTATAAGAATTCTTATTTGCCAGTAACCTGCACATTTTTAAGCAGACAGGTCTAGATGCTGACCTCAACTTCTTGGAATGGTATGATCTAGTAGATTTAATTTATGATGCACAAAACACACGTGGTACGAAAGTTGTACTGTTACTGTAATAAAGTCAGGAAACCTCAAATCCATTTCTAGCTGCCAGTGTCCTCTATGCTGCAAGTCACAGCTTTATTTGGTTCATTTCTCCATCTGGATGTCATGCTTAGACCCTTCCTCATGGGCAAGCAGCTCGATTTACCTGTTGCTTTGTGGTACTTAGGAAACAGAAACCGCAGGGGAACTGAAAAGTGTGAGTAACATTGTGACATGCACCTTTCTAATTATTTCACTCACAAAGCCTCCGAGCATCAGCAGGGCTTTGAGTCAGGCTGTGTACTGAAATAAACACACGCTCTAGCAATACACTGTAGCAGATCACGCTGCAAAATAAACGTCACATGAAGCTATTTGCTGAACAATGTTAAGATGACTGGTTTTTTAGTTGAACTCCTAACGGGCAACTTTTGTAAAACTGACATAGAGAAGTGAAAAGACAGTTTATAATGTATACCTACAAACGGACCTGGAGCTCTAAGCTTCTTGACACTTTATCCACAGAAAATATGGCATCAGATTACTGAAAGATTATGCCATTCAAAGTTTAAGATTTTGGAAATTCAAAAGTGCTAACAAAATAATAATAACCTTTTGATTTCATCCAACTACCTGCAGAGATTCAGTAAACTTAGACAGAAACACTATAAAAAACACTGGAGATTAACAAGCACGATAACACTGGAGAGCAGCACTCAGGTTCCCCAGGTGAAACCAGAGGAGCTGGGCATGCCCTGCATCTTTGAGAACTCCAGTCACCACAGCAGGCGTGTTAACAAATGCTCTGCAAACAACTTCCTCATGGCGGAGCAGACGTATTGGTTGCACTTAAGAGAGCATACTAGCTGCTTAGTGTATTTTTAGCCCCAGAAGATAATACAACAAGAGGTAATAAAGTGAAGGTCAACTCAAACGCAGGTTTCCGTGTCAGCGCTCCCTCCTGACGGTGGAGCAGAGCCGCAGAGCCGCGCACCGTTAGCTCCCGCAGCCGCGGCCGGCAGGCCTGGCCCGCCTCCCCCAGCTTGGGGACAACAACCAGTCTTGCTGACCTGAGATCACAAGCGGCACTTGTAAGTTAAGTGGCAATCACTTCACTGCGATACGAGCATTTATAAAAATAAACATGCAGGCACACTTTCATTTAGGTTGATATTTTGCACAAGTCAAAAAGCTGCATGGTTAACAGAAGAAAAAAAATACTCATGACTAATGTAATTGCAAAGAAAGCAAATACAAAATTTTCACAGTGATACAGACATTGCCTAAAAAGAGGACGGTATGTTATCAAGGAACATGACATTTTGAGGGTAAGAACCCCCACCTAAACAATTATGCACAATAATTCTACAAATGCTAGAAAAGAGAAACAGTAAGTTATCTCCACTTCTGCTGACTTTACACATGAAAAAAAAATGCCTGATAGCACAGCTGTAACTTGGGCAATCACTTCCATGTTACAGATGTGAGCTCCTTTACAAGGTTGACCAGTATCTCTAAAAGCAGCTCATTGCTACCACATACATCCTTCTCTTTGCTCATGTTTTGGTTAATTTCTCTCTTTGCCTCAACATTAACTGGAGATGGCTCGGGGTCATTCCCATGAGACATTATTTTAAGTCATGATCAAAACAGCCACACTTAAAAGACAAAAATGCTTGTGATGCCGTAACACCACCTGAGAGAATGTAGTACCTGTATGAAAAGGCTGGCTAAAGAAGCAAAGCTATAAATAGTCTTTATACAGGTGCCTCCACAGAAACACCTATCAAGTTCTTTCACTCCAAAAGAACCAAATAAACTTAGCAGCTCAAGGACTAAATACGCCTGTAACAAAAATCATGTGACAGCACCACGCCGCTGCCAGCTTGCAAGGCTTTGCAGCACCCACGTTTACTTTCCACTCGGCAAAAATACAAAAGAGTTCATGAAAGACACCTGTTCCTAACAGGAAGCTTGAGATTTCAGCGCAAAAGGCACGAGAGGGAACAACCTTAACTCCACGGAAGAAAAATTAAAGGAGAAATGACTCCGAGAGATAAGATGATGCCCGAGAAGGGGACAAGATCGCTGGACGCCCCGTGACAGGACGCGGATAGCGCCAGCACGAGGATTGCTCCCCGGCATGGTTGCGCAGGTAAGGAGCCTCAGCCCCTCCCCGGGAGGAGAGAACGAGCCCCGGGACCGGGCAGAGGTC
>NW_008617864.1:0-312 GCF_000691845.1 Merops nubicus
CAATTTCTTACTTTCTATTTCCAGAAACATCCAGAGTAATTGTGTCCCATCCCCGCGAGGGGGGGCGGGGAAAGGTCCAGTCATTATTGCAGGATCAGCAGGCAAAAGAAAAAAAAAAGGTTTTGTTTGCCACAGTCCAGTATGGTAAACCAGGCCAATTCAGCTACTAGTTTAGTCAACAATGTATAAGGGTTAGCTACCACAGGGTGCAAGTCCTCTGTTATCTTATTGATAGCTCAAAGGTGTTGTTGTAGAGGCGGTCAAGATACAACATAGACTCCAATATCAGAAGGTGAAGGAATGGATTCAAAC
>NW_008617864.1:496-827 GCF_000691845.1 Merops nubicus
TATTCCAGTTCCGACAGGGGTACTTATAAGGGCCAAACTTAAGATCTCAAGCAGTTGTTAATTCCCTACCTTAAGTTCTACTTTCCCTCTTTCAAATTTTATTTCTGCCCCCAATTGTTCTAACAGATCTCGTCCCAACAGGGGCTTTGGTGAATTTGGCATGTATAGAAATTTATGTACCTCTAGTTGTTTTCCCAATTTAAAATTGAGGGGTTTCAAAAAAATATGCCTTTTCACTTTGGCCAGTAGCTCCCCTTACCGTTACAAAGTCACCATCCATGGGTGTCAAAGCTTGATTTAAGACTGTGACGTATGGAAACAGACTCTATAA
>NW_008617865.1:0-3195 GCF_000691845.1 Merops nubicus
GGGAGGGGGCTGCTGCCCTCGTAATATTTCCTATTGTGTTGTCAGCACGTCTGAGTGCTGCTGAAGGCGAATTGTGCTCTCCCAGGATGAGCCACAGCAGTGCCCAGCTAGTGGCTGAGCAGTAACAACAAATTTACAGCCTGTAACCACAAAAAAAACCACATTATTTATTGTGTTTTTTGCCCATGTGCCTGAATTCAGGGTTGTTTTTTTTTTAGCAGTGAATTCATCTCCCACAGCCCCATCTAAGCTTTTTAACCGTTGTTTTTTTATTATGTAGGGAAGGATCGCCTGGCTGAGGGCAGAGGTGCAGGAGCCCTGGCTGTGCCCAGGGATGCAGCAGCTTCGCTCTGCCCCGCTGTGAGCATTAGGGGGCATCAAACGATGCTAATAAATGGCCAGTGCCGAGCGGGAGGGGAGGTGCCTGCCTTGCTCGGCTCTTCAGAACCACGAGGGATCACCGCTGAAGGGTTACGTGGGCATGGGAGGGTGAATCCGTGGCAGAAGGGAACAATCCTGGGAGAAGAGCTGTGAGAACACAAGAAGCACTTTGCCTTGGTCTCAAGTCCTCCCTCCCCTTCTGGGTAGGGTGATTGGTAGAAAAGCTGTGTGGCTATTTGGTTGAGCCATTGCAGCTCTTGCTCTTTCCTTATTTCCTATGTTTATGTGCGTTGTCTGTAAAAATTATCATCCCATCCCATCCCTTCTGGGTGTTTAGGACCGTGGCTCAGCCAGGTCCCAGCCCAGACCCCGAGATACCCCCTTTGGTTGCAGAAACCCACGGGTTTGTGTCAGCCCTTGGCTTCCCGTCCTTCAACCAGTGATTTGGCTGTGAAAGGACTTCCTCTCTTCCCCTTGGAGGGCTTCATTTCTGTCAAAGCTTTAGCTGAAAGCTTCTTTAAAAAACCCAAATCGCTTTGCTTTTGTTTTCCTGCCCTTTCACAGAGCTGGGAACCCGGCTCTGGTCTCAGGGAGTCCAGTAACCAGCTAAGCCCCTGCTCTGTGCTGGTGCAGCCAGAGCCTTCATTCCTTTGCTGCCCTTTGAAGCAGCCTGGC
This sequence comes from Merops nubicus, assembly GCF_000691845.1. NCBI lineage: Eukaryota > Metazoa > Chordata > Aves > Coraciiformes > Meropidae > Merops > Merops nubicus. The sequence goes on from NW_008617865.1 coordinate 1,057, forward strand.
TCCTGGCCTCCTAGCTCACTGGTGTGTCTGCAGAGCCCTGTGAGCAGCCTGGAGATGGTCCTACCTGGGAGCTCTGCAGGGCTGCATTTGTATGCTCACCAAGACACCGTTCTCAGCCCACCTTTTGTCTGCACATTTCTCTCTCTCTGTTAGCACTTTTTTTTTTATTCTCCCCAGCTCTGTCAGGAGCTGCAGAGCCCCAAACGCCTTGTAAATGAAATGTAAAATCCTCCCTTTTTTTTCCCCCCCCTCTTTGCAATGGGAAGGGGACCAAAACCACACGCAAAGTACAGCTGCATCTCTCAAAACACCTCTTGTCCTCCTTAATATATTCCTTCTCACATTTCCTGCCTCGTTACCGTGTGCAGGCAGTGAGAATTTTGCTGTTAGAACCCTTGCCCCTTCCCTCCCATCTGCTTCAGGCTCATTGGCAGGTTTTACAATGCAGCAAACCTCGTGAGCCTGGGGGAGCAGAGCCATATGGCATCCATAGGTAACAATGCTGCCTGGAGCTAAGCTCCTCAGCACTGTCACACCAGTGCCTAAAAAGCCATTCCTGACCCAGAGTAGAAAAGAACCAAACCCAGCAGAACAAATCAAAACAATCAGTCTGAGGTAATCCTCAAGTGTCTGGCAGGAAAGGTTAAGTGAGCACAGGGCTTCTTGGTGTGAGTGCATGGGAAACAGTTCTTAGGGAGAAGGGACTTCAGTTCACCTCCTTTAATTATTCATAGAATCATCAGGTTGGGAAAGAGGTTCAAGATCAGCAAGTCCAACTGTCTGCCCAGCACTCCCCTGACCACTAAAGCATGTCCCAAAGTGCCACATCCACATGTTTTCTGAGCCCCTCCAGGGCTGGGGACTCCAGCACCTCCCTGGGCAGCCTGGGCCAATGTCTCACCACTCTGCCAGGAGAGAAATTCTGCCTCATGTCCAATCAAACCTCCCCTGGGGCAGCTTCAGCCCATTGCCTCTGGTCCTGTCCCTTGTTCCTTGGGAGCAGAGCCCAACCCCCCCTGGCTCCAGGCTCCTGTCAGGAGCTGTGCAGAGCCAGAAGGTCTCCCCTGAGCCTCCTTTGCTCCAGGCTCAGCACCCCCAGCTCCCTCAGCTGCTCCTCACAAGCCATGTTCCACACAGCCCTCACCAGCTTTGTTCCGTTCTCTGGACCCACTCCAGCCCCTCAAGGTCTTTTTTCTACTGGGGCACCCAAACCTGACCCCACAATTTGAGGTGCAGCCTCCCCAGTGCCCAGTCCAGGGCCACCATCCCTGCCCTGCTCCTGCTGGCCACACCAGTGCTGCTCCAGGCCAGGATGCTGGTGGCACACACTGCCTCATCTCCAGCTGCCCACCAGCACCCCCAGGGCCTTTCCCTGGGGCACTTTCCAGCCCTCTGCCCCAGCCACTGGAAGTTCCCCAGCCAGTTTCTGGCCACAGACTGGTGTTACTGGCTGGCTGCTCCCAGCCCCTTGGGGTTTGACGTGCAGCCCAAACCACAGCACGGGGAGCAGCATGCCAGGGTGGGAGGGCTGCCCCTCCCCACGGGGAGAGGGCTGAAGGCTTTAGTAATGCTCCCAGTGATAAAAGATCATTAGAGCTTGGAGGCCGGGGGAGGTTAATAGGAGAGCAGATGTTGGGCTGAGTCAATGGCTGGCTAAGAAAAGGAGAGGGCAGGTTGCCCCTTTGCCTCAGCTTGTGTTCAGGGATAAATTCAGCCTGCTCAATGCTCGGGCCTTGACACGGCAGAAAGCAGCTGGAGGGAATAATGGATGAGCTGAACCAGGTGCTGAACTGCTCTGAAGAAATGCAAGAGCCAGGCTTTGAAAAGAATTCCCCAGTCAGCGGGTCCCCGGGAGAGCCCGCGGGAGGGGCTGCCTGCTCCTGCCATTGTCACAGCCCCTCCAGCTCAGTCCTCACCCCCCTGCCCTGACCAGGGCTCTTTTATATTAAAAAAAATGGGGGAAATGGGCTTGTTTTCATCATGCTGGCAATGTGGCCAGCTGACTTTTCTCTGGCTTGTCTGTGCTTTGTGAACGAGCAGCAGACAGAGCTGGCTGTGGTCAGCTCCTAATGTCAAACATCTCTCTGCCTGTGGTTGGGCTTCATGGAATCTTCAAATCACAGGATGGTTTGGGTGGGA
>NW_008617866.1:0-866 GCF_000691845.1 Merops nubicus
TCGGCAGAGTCGGATGGGTTTGTTCACTCGTGTTCCTTGTTTTGCATCTTGTTTAAAAGACAATTTTGGCGGATCCGTGGGGGATGCAGCTGAGTGGGCTTTGCCATGACCCTGCGAGGCGTGCGTGGACCCTGACCCTTCACTTTCAACAGGTTGACAAGGGCTCGTTTCCCCAGCTTGTGTTGTTTTGGGGAGATAAGCACGTTTGAGGTTTCTATAAATACGTTTCAGAATCTCCACAAGGTATTTCTTGCTGTCGTTGCCTGCTGAGTGGCTTTCTGAGCACAGTTCTGTGCCAGAGCGTGACACATAAGTTTGGAGTAAGGCGGTTCCCTCCTGTTTGCTGGAAGAGGCGGGGGGGGAGGCGCTGTGAGTGCGGCAGCATTTCCTCAGGACTCGAGGGAGCCAGTCCCACAAGTTCTTGGGTTTTCTGCAGTGATGTGTCTGAAGCTGTGGCATAAGAACGGATTTGTTCATTGAATTAAACAATCTGTAAACCCGTTTGGAAGCAGATCTCGGTTGTCTCGCGGCCGATGGGTGGCAGGAGAAGAGCCTTTATCTGCGACTGCTGCGGCAGCGTCAGCACAGCACGTGTGCGAGAGGCTGCGGGGTCACAGCGGCAAATGGACGTTTTCGGGATGCGCTCTCCTGAGAGCGGAGACGCTAAATCCTCAGTTACTCTGCGACGGGCTCTCGGGGCGTTCCTGCCCGCTAGCGGCACGTCGTTCCGCCAGGGTTTACGGCAAGGCCAGGGTGCGTTTTTAATGTGCCTTTTGTGTGGTCGATGCCCTGGAGTGCTGCGGTGCGGAGCAGCCGGGTCCGGGGCTGGCGTTGCGTAACCCCGCGCCCTGCCCTTGGCAGCTCGG
>NW_008617867.1:0-316 GCF_000691845.1 Merops nubicus
TTACCTTCATGTGTTTCCTAAGTGAGCTGGGGTGGGTGTAGGATTTGTCGCACACCTTGCAGATGTAGGGCTTGTCCGAGGTGTGGACGTGCATGTGTTTCTTCCTGTCGCTGCTGTTGGCGAAGCGCCTGTCGCAGCCCTCAAACTCGCACTTGAAGGGCTTCTCACCTGTGAAATTCAGAGAGGGTGAAGGAGGGCCCTTGCCCTCTCCATCCCCGCCTGCTTCCGCCCAGGACAACCTCGCCCCGCTCGCCCCACCTTGGCGATGCACAAAGCACCACACAAAAAAATGAAGAAGGGGGAAGACGGACAGCAG
>NW_008617867.1:394-709 GCF_000691845.1 Merops nubicus
TCCGGCGGGGATGGTGGCTGGGTGAGCCTGGGAAGGGAGAAGACCCGAGATAAATTCAGCCACTCGGACACTTTTACAAGGCGTACTCAGAGACAGAAGTCAACACACGTTTGCTTCTTGCGTTCCCCTCCTCTTCCCTCCACCCGCGCGGAGGTCTGAAGGGAAGACGGGGCTACAAATAAAAATACTTTGATAAAAGTATCGCCGATTTAATTAGCAGAGACGCCAATCAGGTCTAAAAATAAAATAAAAAGGAGCGGAAGTCACCAAAAAAGATATTTCATTAGCATTTCTATGGTTGCCTCCTCCGAGTCG
>NW_008617868.1:0-248 GCF_000691845.1 Merops nubicus
AGGAGTGCCTGCGGGCAGCCCCTGCCTGGTGCCGGCCGCTTTACTTGAGCCGTGATTTAGGACACGCACCGTGTAACAACTGTCACAGGGAGTTTATAATCTGCGTCGGACCTCACGGAAGTGCTGGGTTGCATCTGTATGTCTTTAAAAAACATCACAGTGTGTAACGGGGTGCCGAAGCTGCACGTTTGTCTGTGCTCATTCGGGTTGATTTGGAAAACGGTGAAATGCAGGAAACTTTAAATACC
>NW_008617868.1:340-6347 GCF_000691845.1 Merops nubicus
CCACCACTTGCTAGTCTGTTTTAAAGTTTGTGGTTGCAGCCACAGGAATTACTTTATTTCTACAACAGAAAATAGATTGAAAGCTTTTCTCAAAACACTAGAATGTGAATTTGTCCATGTTAGTGCAGTTATGTAATTGATTAACTTTGTACAGGTGGTTGCTGTTATTTAGGTTAAATACTCCAAAGCTCTACGCAGAGCTCCTTTTCATTGTTGAAGTTATGTTCTGTAGTTGCTTCTTGTAATTTTCTTGCATTCAAGTAGTTTTACAAATAGATTTGTTGATTTTTTTCCATGAGTTTTTTTTTTTTTTAAATCGTTGTGGCCAACATGAAAGAGAAATTTGATTCTTCAGGATTAGTTGCTTCAGTTCACTTACAGATACCTGCTTGTGTAAAACAACAGGACATTGGTCTTTGCCACTTTTGTCTTCTTAAGGGCATAGAAGCTGTTACTTTAAGTGCTTTTGGCATATGATCTCAAGCAAAACCTGCCAGTTTTTTTTAGGTAGCAAGTTGCGTTTAAAAGAGTAATAAATGTTAAGTCCTTTTCCATCTTCAGCCTCTAGTTACGGCGTTGTTACAAAAGGTGCAGTCAGAGCTGTGGGTGAAATGTAAGCACTCAGTCTGATGTGGCTGCAAGGTGAAAGCTCAGTGAGCAGGGTGGTGCTGCTGATACTGTGACATTCCTTCCAGGAGTGACCACAGCAGTTTCCAGAGAACAGGAAAGAAAAGCTGTGGTGGAAGCTACATTTGGGATGTATCTGCTGTTCAGTTCTTGGTTCTGAAACAAGTATTCCATATTTTGGCAGTAGCCAGCTGCTTCCCAGGCTCTGACACAGGCTTTCTGAAGTGTCAGGGGAAAGATGCTGGGTTAGATCGTTTAAGGCAAATGGGAACATTCTTTGAGTCTAGTATTCTTGAGAATTTATCTGTAAGCACTGAATCTTGTTCCACCCTTGTCTCAGTATTACAGTTTTATTTTGTGTCGTTTTTTCTTTATTTCACTAACTGAAATGTGACTTAACTGTTCACTTTTGTTAGACTTTCTCGCCAACATAGCTGGGCTAAAACAACCCGTAGGGTATATTCAGTATAAATATAAAATATGAGTAAAAGTCCCAGCCTCTCCTGCTGTCTTCAGACTTAAATTTGTCTTTAACATACTGTTTATTTTGTTGGTGGAATAGAATTTACCTTTGAGCTCTGAACCAGTTTGATGCCTTCTGATACGTGCTTGGGTAGCTGTGGCTTATAACCATTCCCCTCCACTCTTACAGATACAGAATCTGTTCCCCCTAAAGGAGTCCTTTCAGGCCAGATTCCCTACTAGAAAGTCAGGTGCTCCTTTGTGAATTTGGATTTTTATATCCATGGCAAACGGCGTGTGATCCACTGATGCGGAGAGCGCGAGGCCGTGCTGTAAGGTCACAGGCTCTGCTTGGAGCCTGCCCCGAGCAGGGCTGGTGGGTTAACCTTACACGGTATCGTCCGCCAGCAGGAGTTGTTCCGTTGTTCTGCCACCCTGCAGCTCCTTTCAGCTCTGCAGCATGCTGCCTATCTGTGCTGCTCCAGATACGTGTTTGGCCAGGCTGTGAGCTGAGATGCTGGCTGCGGGGTTGGTTTGGAGGCATTTCCCCATTCACTTTCCAGAGGCGGGGCAGGGGTCGCTAAAAATACGGGGTGCTGCGGCGGGCGGCTGAGAGCAACCCAAAGGGGGTGGGCTGGTGATGATCTCTAGTGCTGATACTACCTCCAAAGGCACAAACAGACCAAGGGTGTCACAGGGTGGACTGAGTGCTACTAGAATGCAATCTCATGTGTTTTCTACTTGGATGTTCCAGTAGCTCACTATGGTTAAGAAGTTTTAGAGGAAGTAGGTTGGGGCCTTTGTATATAATCCCTACTTGCCCTTCATATAATGCTAGCTTCAAGTGTTGTTCTTTTTGGTACTCCAGTTAAGTGCACGGGCTGCCACACAATTTCCTTAAGTAAAACAGTAATTGATTGTACACCTAAGTAGTAAATATAACTATCTCGCATTGGTTTGTGATGGAGAGGTTGTGTAGGGTGGTAAGTCACTTGCCAGTCTGAGTATTCTGTATGTTCTGTACTTGCCTCTGTCACAACATGAGGGTCTGCTTTTGCTAGGGCACCTGCATACGCATAGCCCAGCTGTGTAAGGGTTCTCCAAATGCTTCCTAATGTGTTTGGTTTTTACAGTTTGGTGAGGGTGGTTTGAACTGTGGTTTGTGTCGGGTCAGTTGCTGTTTGTGTGAACAGTATGTGCATTTTTATGCTGATATTTTACTCAGTTGACGTTCTGGAGTGTCCTTCTACTTAATTCAGGAATATCAGGACTTGTGTATCAATCTGTACCAGATAGTTGACATAGTCCTTACTGATCCATTGATGAACGTAGCCTGCATGTTTGGTCTTGGGGGAGAGTGGAGAGAGCTCATGGCTGCAGCAGGCTGAACAGCAGTTTTCAGGAACTCCTTGTTTCTTCCTCCTGGAAGCTGGCATATTTGCGCAAACAATTTTGCAAATTTGTTTTTCAAATGCTAAATGCTGCTGGGTGTCGTTTTTGACTGTGTTGGGCGAAGCATCTATTCTAATAGACTTTACACTTTAGCTGCTCATGGTGACACTAAAAGGTGATGGACAAATAACATGAGAAATTTAGTGATCTCCACCAACACTGTAGAAGGAATAGAACCTAGTCACTGGGCTGCCAGAGTATTCATTGAGAAACTGCTGATGCCAAAGATGGACAAAGAATTACAGAAACTCATTCCTTAATTCTGTCTAGTAGTGCTACTACAATGAGAGGGTAAACTGTCAAGTTCCAGAGTGACAAAGTTGAATTTTTTTCTGTTATGGTAAATTGTGTGATTGTAATAGCTTTTTTTAGCTAGCTAATTGAAGAGAGAGACCTGTTTGCTGAATGAACATTTAATAAAATATTGCTACCTTTTGGAGCACAAATGAAAGGCAGGGTGAAGATTTGCTAGCTAAATAAGAAGCATAGAAGACCGATTCATTCCTTAGTCAGAAAGAGGGCAGTCGGTTACAGACTTGTAATTTCTTTGAGGGTTTAAAAAGCTGTTATGAATCGAAGTCATGTAGGTGACTTGTTATAAGCTGTGTTGTGATGAAGTGAAACTTGTGTCTGTCACTAAAGTATCAAAAAACTGTTGCTTTAGACTTCAAGGCTCCTTCAGTGTTTTGACTCTGAAGAGAAGGTACTGCACTTCACTGATCTTGCAGGTACAACTTTATGGTCTGCTATTCCTGGATTCACAGGATGGTGTTAAGATAATTAAATGCTGATTTTTGGATGGGTATAATTCATAAAACTCTGGGCAGCAGGGGAATAAGGAACACTTAATGATCAAGCTTCTGTGACATTTAGCTTGATTTGCTGACAAATGGAGTGGAGCTAAGTGTGAAGGCAGGAGAACTCATATCAAAGAAGTTGCAACAGCCTGTGATGTAAAGGCTGAACCAACACTGCAAACTGTGTGTGAGGCAAACTCCTTGGAAGTGGAGGAGAAAGAATGACAGTCTCTGAAGAAAATCGGAGGTGCCCTGAATCATTGCTCATGAACGGTGCAGGTTTCCAGTTTGCACTGCCTTTCCTGTGGATGTGGAGGAGTTTTTCAGCATGGAGCAGAGCAGCACTGATTTCTACAGCTAGCGTTCGTTGGGTGTAACAGCTCCGACTTGCAGGGGAGCTCTGAAAGTTTCAAGGTATTCTACAAGGTTATGGGAGAAAGTCCAGACCTCTGAGTTTGAGCCATGCTTCATTTTGAAAGCAGTTTCATGTTATTAGGATTTTGTAATTGTCACAAATGTGTGGCTGGACTGTAAAAAAAATATGCTTGTGAATTGATGCTTGGCAACAGTGACAGAGCATCCTTTCTGTTCAGGTTAAGGGTGTTGCTTGTGCTCTGTTGGAAAAGCATCTGCCTGCTTTTAGGTGCAGATGTACTGTAACTTGTAGTCTAGGCTAGCGTTATGGTGTTTCAGTCAAGCTGTAATTGAAACATAACAGCCTCATAACTGATAGGGAAACAGTTTTGGTCAACGTTTGGGAGGGGAGCGGGCAAGTCATATCAGGTAGTTATAAACAGGAAGCTATTCACGCTGTCTCTCTCTTAGAACCAGTTAAGTGTGTGGTGGCAATGCATTACAGTAGCAAGCAGTTTTATGTTGTGGTTGTTGTCCTTATTTTGATGCTTCACTAGCTAAGAAGTAGGAAAATTGTCATTCTCATAAAATGTTTTGTCTGAAAAAATCAGTGAAGGTGAGAAAAACAGGGACAGGATAAATACAGGAATGAATTTAAATCTCATTTATAGTGCAGTAAGCATATTTGATATTATGTGACGCCTATGTTTAACTTGAGGGAGAAGGCAAATCTCTTGGTTGGAAAAGAGACTTCTTCATAAGAGGGTGATGAAATACTGGCAGGAACAATGTCTGTGGGCTGTAGTGACATAAGGGTGAGTGTACAGTGCTCACTATTAAAGCAGTTGAGTTCCTAAGGCAAAGGAGGTCATCAGATGGTCTCAGTGTGGGCCAGGAAAGTGAGTGTGGCTGGTGAGCATTCTGCTCCAGCCTGTTTCTCTGGGTTTGTTGTGGGGCAAGGCTGATTCCAGGACTGACTGTTGTGGTTTGGCTACTGTGTTTTCATGAGTTGCTGCTCTGTAGTGAACTACTTATGCATAAGATTGTCTCTACAGAAAAGAAAGAAAACCAGTTTTCTTGTACCATAATTTCTGTGACTGAAAATAACAATTTGAGGCCAATTTTTTTGAGAGCTTAGCCAGTATTCTGAAAATGGGAGTAAAAAATGCTTCAGGAGTGAGAAACTGGTCTCTCAGGGCAAGAGCTTGGATGAGTGTGTATATACATGCATGCTAGTAACCTGTGTGGGGAAATACTAAGATTCTGTTGATAAAAAAACCCAAAACTACAGAAAACCAACTCCGCACGAGTGGAGATAATAAGTGAGAACACCACAAATAAAACTACATTCTTTGTACACCCCCAGGGAAGAAACCAGAGCAGTCTTTCTACTCTTAACCTTCATTGTGTAATTTGTCTCATCTGGGTCTGCTATACAGGTGTTTGTTCATACAGGTGTGTTGATATAAGGGTGTGATCCTTGGCTGTGTTGACTGTGAAATTCTTGGTGTGGTTAAACAGGTGAAATTACTTTTTTTTTTTTTCCACATTTTTGCAAACTGTATTGCAAATTACTTTGGTCAGAGGGTCTGGAGTAAACAGTTAGGATGAAAGAAGTTTTGCCAGTGATGCTATCCCTGTTAAGAATATTATTAAACCAAAGCTGCTTTGATAGGCTAGGTCTGTCTGGAAGCCAGCATCAAACCCTGAAAAACTGTTTTTAATGTAAAGAAGAAGGACAGGCTTTGCCTTCTGTGAGATAATTGTTTTGACCAGTAACAGATAATTTTTTTTTAAAAACTAAGGTAGAAGTACATTTACAACTTACAGTAATTCCTTTGGATTTTCTGGGGTACTACAGTTTTAGAACTGTACCAGCTGTAGTAGTGGAATGATTGCCACCTGGAATGAGCAGTGTTGCATGGAACTGAATTGTGTTCAGGTGAAACAATGAAATGACAAAATGAGAAACTTAATTAGAACTTAGGTTTTGTCAGGGAGATAGCTCTAAAGGATGAGGTCACACGGAGGCCACAGCAGGGAAATCCTCCATGAAATGAGTGCTGTGAAGTAGGAATTTTATCAGGTATGATACCACTGGTTTTTGTTCAGAGTTCTGAAAAGTTTAATTAACTTAATTCTGTATTTAGCATTTCACTACTTGATTTTAAGGTACAATCACTGAAGTAAAAGTGCATCCTTTAAGCTACTTATGTACTCTCAAGCTATTGCTATTTTAATGAAGCTTCTTCCTTCAGTGTACTGTTCTACACTGTACAAATTACACTGCATCACAGAATGTTAGGGGTTGGAAG
>NW_008617869.1:0-10092 GCF_000691845.1 Merops nubicus
TCAGGTGGGCACCGTGGCCGGGGGCAGCGCCCTCAGCATGAGCGTAGTTTATTTCCTGCCCTCCCGTCAAAGGGCAACCGGTCCTGCGCTCCTGCGGCGGTACCGGGCACCAACAACTCAGCGAAATTCGCAACAAGGAATTAACAGTCAAGGCTTGCTGCTTTAATTTGCTCTTTTTGTATTTTCTTCTATATGTATTTCTTCGCTTGTTGGGAAAAGGTGTTGTAATTGAAATTGCAAGAGGAGGATCAGAGTACTTAAAATATTTTGGGTCCTTTCACGCTTTGAAAATGAAACAGTAACTGCATCAGGTGGTATATTGTAAAACACTAGATTAGGACTTGTGTGTGTAAAAGCAGATTTGAAAAATGTGCCATTGGGCATTTACAGGAGTGCTGAGGCATCTAGCAGTCCCCTGGAAATGGAAGATGAGGCCACCTACCTCACCCTCTTGAGATACGCAGGCTAAAACCAAGTCATATTATTGCTGTAAAACAGCCCTCTTTGGGCACAATGCAGTGACAATATTTAGACAGTAACACAAGCTTCAGGATGAAGAAGTAGTATCTTTGATTTGAGAGAGAGAACTTTGCTTTCAAAAATCATCATGTGTCTTCCAAAAAGCCCAGCAAGCCAAGACCAGGGAGGATCTATTTCTCACTTCTTCCTAGGAGGTTCCACAAATCGCACCCGCAAGGGGCTGGACAATTATGCAGAGAAGATGTGGGGTAATCTTAGAGGTTGTAAATCTTTGTGCCAGTGAGGACAGGCTAGAGAACCTTCTAGCTTTTTTTTTTTTTTTTTTTTTTTTTTAAATACAACTCAAAACAAAGCTAGGAAAATGTCAAAATCTGATCAAGTTCAGTTCAGCTAGCATTCAGTGAGGTAGGCCTGGTTTCATTGCAGATTATTTTGGCAGTAAAATAGAAAGGTTTTTCAGTGCACAAAACCACTGACAAGATATACTGGCTAAGAAACAGCTTTGCTGAAGGTTTGCTATTAATCACAATCTCCAGTTAGTTCCCATTCTGGCTTGTCTGTATCACAGCATACTTTTAGATTTTGCCAAACCACAGTTATCTGTGATATTTCATTACTCTAGCATTTTCTTAGCAAGGGGGAAAGTTCACAGCTCTCTTTCAGTTCTGCATATCTACTGACCTTTCCCTTCACAAGGTCCTGGAGGACTGAAGCTGTTGGTGCCTTGGCAGTAGGAGCAGGCATACACCCCACAGTCAGATCTTAGGGAACATGTAAGTAAAGCAGATCTGACTGCAGTGTTTCAGTCAATAAAAGCAATGTATTTCCTTCTTTTGAAAGTAAAAGAAAAGCCTAAACTGTTGCTTTAAATACACCCCTTCTTTTGTTCTTGCTGCCTCAAGAGTTGCTCTGCCACAGTCCTGCTCTGTAATCCAGACACAAACTCCTCTGTGGAACATGGCCTTAGGTGGTAGTTTTTGTTTTGTTTTTTTGTTTTTTTTTTTTTTCCACTGGTGAAGGCAGAAATTTCACTACATTTAGTCATAGTAAAATTTCTCAATGTTGCTGGAAAAATAACTACCACAGCTGCAGTAATACTGGTAGTGTTCAGTGCTCTGCTGTATCCACTGTTTCTACTGACTTTATTCTAAAACTTCTTAAGGTAAGTGCAATCAAGTAAGTTCAAGTAGCTGTGGCTATAGGGTTGGGAGGATATTGATATTAGAACCAGAATATTTTGGGGTTTATCCTTTCCTAAGGAGAAGCAGATACTTCTTTTTTCTTGGTGCAAAATTTTTTTTTTTTAATCATGTAGTTAGTTTTCATCAAACACATTAACTTATGTGCATTTCTGAATATGGGAACAATGACTGAGGAGCAAGAGTCAGAGGAGCTTAGCTCATTTTTGTAATTATTTAATATTCTGTAATAATTTTTCTCTATTTTAAGTCAATGTTCCAGCAGAGCAGAATGCCATAATTCTGGTCCAAACTACAAAAATAACATTTTTTATTATCTAAACAGTGCTTTGGTGATGACTGAAGTAAGAGTCACTGTCTATAGAAATGATTTGTGATGGGATACAACCACAAAGCAGAAATGGAAATGATACCAGGCTGACTAAACTCCACCAATGTTTGAACATGCAGGAGCTACAGTGTAATCATGGCCACCCCTGATGCCTCTTTTTTCTCTCTATCTTGTGTCCACTGACTCCGACTTCAGCACTTCATCCTTGCACATCTTTGTGACTGAGATGGAGCTAGTGGAATTTGAACATGTAAGAAATATCAGCCTCAATAATAATTTTTTGTACTTTTTGATTCAGTTTAAAAAGGGGAAAAAAAAAAAAAAAAAGACAATGTGCAAATTTTGAAGCAGGAGACCATTTACCTGATGTCTTATATGCTCCTAACACAGAGTCCAATGGTTGTCACATCAGCATTTGCAGTAAACTGGAATTTCCTTGCTGTTAGAGTTAACCACTGTGTTATAAAGACATACAAAATAAAAAATAAAGGTACTGAAATGCATTTTGTGTCATTGCTATTTGGGATATTTGATATTTAGATATGTGTAGGTCATGCATAAAGTACATAGCTTCTTCTATCTGGGTGAAGCATATGTGAAACTTAAAATGCAAATCCACACAGTGCCTTTCCTTTTCAATTACATACTAATACTGAACTGTAAATAATTTCTAAAATTTGATGTACTGCAATATGGTGAGCTATGGATATCTGCTTTTTTCTTTAATTTTGAGCTGTATGTCTACTTACTGGTGTGGGAATAGTAGGACTCAGTTTGAGCCAATTTCAACAGAGGACTATCATACAGGCCATTATTTAAGCAAATACCTTACTCTGAAGTACTTCCAAACTTTCTGTTGATTTTAATTTCATCATTTACACAAGTACAGAAATACACCCACAGAATTAGTTTGCAACATCAAGGCAAACCAATGACAAAGTAGACATTTTCATCAGAAAAGGGTGATAAGATACCTGACCTTTGATTTCCAATTTGTAACAGCAGAAATTGTCTGCTTAATCTGCCTGGTTTGGAGAAGTCATTGACTATAATCATGTACCTGAGTAGAACATCCAGACACTGTAATTTATTTAGGATCTGGCATCTAAGCCAAGCGAGAAGCTTCAGTTTTAACATGACAGAGGTGGAAGCTTGTTGAAGAAGCGTCACTGTGGTGAGACTGGCCTGATCTCACCAGGCAGGTGGTTCCGCTGTTTTGGTCCTAATGTGGCCCATGGTACCCTGACTAGGCAGAGATGTGTTATGGCAAGAGGGAAGAGATGAGAGGGGAAATGGGAAGGTCCTGCTCTGTTGTTTGGCTCTTGAGTGTAGGCAGCACAGAGACAGTGTAAATGGAAGTCATTCCTGCACCAGTAGTCCTCTTCCTCTTATTCTGTTGTCAGGGAGATCCACATTTGCTGCTGTAAATTTAAACCCTGCGTGACTTTTAGGTTATGAAAATTTATCCATAAGGGATTTGAGTAATCTGGCTGATGGGACAATCAATAGCAGACCGATCACAAACAGTTCTGACTTATGAGAACTTTAGGATTCTAGATAGAATACAGCTCTAGAAAGAAGTGCAAACAAGTTGTTTTCCCGTTATAAAAAGAGAGGGAGAGGGAAAAGGCAAGGATAAAGGTCAGTGTCAGCTGCTCCAACCACAGTGAACTGCTGACTAATGATCTCGGAGAAAGAATTACACTTTTAATGTTTAGGCTTGAATACTTAAAAGCTTTCATATCTGGATTTTTTTTAGACTTATTTATCTTGTTAAATATATTTCTTATTCCATACAGATAACTCAGCTGAACCCAGCAATTCCAGAAAAATGTAAGTGTTCATCTATGCCTTCAGAAGTCTCAAATATGTTACTTAATTTTTACAGTTTTTAATTAAAATCTGTAAAGTTTTCTATTCTCAGATCATCTGAAGAAAATTCTAAGATGACCTTATTAATCCTTTTCTCAAGTGCATTATAAATATTTTAACAAGCTAAAGTGCAATAGTACAGGTGCAAGTGGTAAAATCATGCAGCTGGTATCAATTAGCAATGGTTATACTGGCACTGCCCACAGCTGAGCCAGTGTTCTACTCTGCAGAAGTGCAGGCAGGAATAAATCTGCAAAAATATCTATCTTACTCCCTACTCCTGCACTGCAAACCTGAGATCTGCTGCCATCCTTTTGTCATGCCTCGAGAATTTGTTTGAGGGTTTGCAGGTGGTAAGTATGACAACAAAAAGATTGTCTACTGCAGTTTATTAATTAACTCTTATTTGGGAGACTTCTAAATACCAAGAATAAGCAATCTGGTTCAGGCTGGTGCTCCACCAAGCACGGTATTCTGTTACTAATGATATCTCTAAGCAGATACCTAATGAAAAAAAAAAATGCAATTACAAGATTCTACCTACCCTTCTGTAGCTTCGTACTTTCCCAACCTCTGGCCACTTTCAGCTGTGAGAATTTTCTGAGACTGAGAGGTTTTTTCTATTAAATATTCCACTTGTACAAGTACTTGTCCAGACTCTCTTGAAATCATGTAAACTCTTACATAAATAATAACATCTTTTGGCAAGCAGTTCCTCAGCTCTACCATTATGTACATGGAGAACCACTCCTCCTTGTTTGCTTTGACCCTGGCTCCCACAAGCTCCACTTTAGGGCCACCCATGCCTGTTCTGGAAGAGGCATTCAATAACAGAGCATTCTCTCTCCACTCCTGACCCCCTTTATTACCACCCCCCCCCACCCCGAACTTTCCCATACCATCCATCAGTTTGTCAGCCACTATTCCATATCAGCCCCCAGCCTGTCAGTGCATGGATGCAGAAACTAAACATTCTCTCTATGTTCTGTTGTATTTTAGCCAATGGCAGGACCTTCCCCTTTTATGTCATGCCTGCTTAGTTTCCCTAATCACTTTTTTCTAGGTGCTTACGAGGCAGCACTTCAATCTACAGAAGCTATGTTGGCTCTTCACATGCTGACCTATATTATAGTTTCTTCTCTTTTTTTGAACTACAGAAGTAGGATTTCTGGATTGCCACAGGGTGTTTTTTTGGTCGGATGTTGTTTCTTTTTTTTCTTTTTTTTTTTTGTTTGTTTGTTTTTTATTGTGTCACATTGCTACCCTCTAGTCTCCAAAAACAAGGAAGTTTAAAGTGGTCCTTTCCACACTGCTACATATTAGAGAACTCTTCAGTAAATACCATTTAATCTTTGTGCTGTGCTAGTGTCATTCTGTCCTGGTAAGGTCATTTTGACCTCGTCTACTGTTATTTTCACTTTGAACAGATCCTCTGCTGAGTTCCCCAGAAAGGATTCCTGCATAAAATTCTGCCCAGTTTCCTCATCAATGAATACTGGTGCAAAAAACTTATCTTTTCTGTAACATCCATGTTTCCTCTGAGCACTCATGTTGCACCTTGTTCATGAACTGGTCCTACAGACTTTCTAGCAGGCTTTTGTTCCCAGTTGATGTATAAGAAGAATGATTTAGTATTTTGGTTCCTTTGCCTGGTTATTTCCCAAATTCTTTTTGGCCCATCTAATTGTATTTTTACATTTATCACAGTTCATCCTTGCTGTTACCTTCCTTTGAATGCAGTATAGCTTTCTGCTGTTACAGACTGTCTCTGCTTTAAGTCTGCTGTCCTTCAGCTTTCTCCAAACCACATCTAAGGATTTAATTCTTTTAGGTCCCTCTCCTCTTCTGTTTTTAACAAGCCTCTTGTTGTTCCCTTACTAGAGTTTAGCACAACTATAGAGGATTCTTTCATCTTTGTTGCTCTTTGTGGAAATACTGTTTTAATAAAGTGGGGATTCCAGCGTGAGCTTCTGAAACAGATCTTGTACATTGTTCTCCATCAAGCCAAGGACTGTACTTTATCTTGGGAGCTCATTCTATGCAAAATAATTCCATCTAAATCATGCCACATAAGAATGGCATCTGCTTCATACAGTAATGTGTCAACGTACTGTTGTCAATGGTACTGTCCTGACTGGTGGTCTGACATACAGATCTAATCTCTGGTTCTTCACAACTGGGCTTTGAATTTCAACCCATGTAGATTTTGTGCTTCTCTGAAGTGGCTGGTTTGCTATCTTTGAAAGCTATTTAGCTCTCTGCTGTCTCATCTTTGGACTAATGACATCATCTCTTTCCATTTATGCTCACTCCAATCTCCTTCACACCTAATGTCGTGAATCCAGCTCAGCAAGAAGTGCATACCAGGAGAAACAACCATAAAAGGGGGTCTCTTATCACACCGTTTCCAAGATGACAGGGGCAAAACTTCTGCTGAATGTATGGATAATCATTGATTTCAATAGATGTTGTATGTGTTTAAACTGAGGTTTCATACCAAATGAATGCTACTCAGCTCATATGGGAATTTACTGATACATTTCTAATCTAATGCTGATGCTTTGTATGTGAACATAAGGAAGCCCACTGTGTTTTTCTTTAGATGTTTGGCTGAACATTAGTGTTTTGTGGTGAAATACAAAAATCCTTGGGCTTTCTGTGATTTCTAGAATTCTTTGAACTAATTCCCTTAGAGTAAGTCAAAAAAGGCCTCTGCCCTTTAAAGATGGATGAAGGGCTTTAAATTAAGTCAAAGAGAGTTATGTCTTTCCAGAGGAACTACTTTTTGAAGGGGAACCTTTGTTTTAACACATTTTTCCTTCTGTTTTAAACCTCCTCAGACTATGTCATGACTTCTTAATATCACAGCCATCGTTTAAAAATAACTGATTTAGGGCAAAGCCACCAGCCAGATTAGCATATATGTATTCTCCATAAGCTGGTCTCTCAAGGAAGGAAACGGGCAGAGGAGTGTTGACTGGGAGAACAACATGCAAGTCTGTAAACAAAGTTTAAGCCCTGGATTTGCCAGACAAAAGCTTTCACTTGGAACACACTCATTTTTTTTTCAGTCATGCATTCCTAGCCTTAGATTATTAGGTCAATATTTAGGCACCTAAATAAATACATTCTGGCGTTGTAAAGAAACAGAAATCCCCAGCCTGGATACAGAAATAAAAAGCATTTCATCTGTTTTGCATCTTTCACATAGTTATCTATGGATGGATTTAGTTGCCCAGTGCTAGATATCAAGATCAAACATCTGGGGCAAAAATCAAAGTTAAAATATGCTAAATTAACACACACACACAAAAAATCAGTTATGTTGTAAAATATGTAAACCCAACTGTGAGAATCTCCAGGGCTTTTTTTTTTTTATTACACATTCATCGGTCTAGTAATCCCTTCCTTTGTTATAACGAGCATTAGAGGAGGACACTTGCTGGGAAATGGAAGATTCATTAAGAAACATGAGAACCATTTGCAGTTGGTTCTAAGAAATACTTGGAAATATATCTTCTCTCTCTTTCTCCCTCACTGTCTCCAGTGACTAGAAGATTTTACATAAGCAGTGTCTATTCACTCAAGGGAAAAAACCATCCTGCTTAGGGAAAGAAGGCTGTTCAAATCTTCAGGGTACAATAATGCTGCAGGCAGTGGCACACACTTCCACTTCATGCAGTTTCAGTTAACTTAGCTGCCACTTCTCTGGACGTTGAGACATAGAGTAGGAACCTAACTCAGGTGCTCTGAGTAACCAACTAGAAGACCCTCCTCTCTCTTATTTGATTATACAGGGCTTCTGTGAGGACCTACTCAAGTCTGGATTCCATTAAATTGTGCAGTCATTTCAACACCAGCCTTCCTGGAGAAATGCAGTCCTAGTTCAGATAGATAATACATTGCTTTAGACTGCTTTGCTACGTCACTTACATCTAAAGCTGATCTGATAATGAGGAAGTGTGTCTGAGGGGGAGACTCAAGTGATGAAGGTTGGAAAGCTGTTCCGAAGAAGACCCTGTATAACACTTTCTTAACAAAGGAACATGAGATGGAGTTATTCTGAAGAGTGTCGGTTAAAAAGCTACAAAAAAAAAAAAGGAAAATTTTCAAGGCTTTTTTCTTCTTTAAACTTCAGGTTTTGACACATGGAGAAAGTCTCCTTGTTCACTTCCCAGAGAAGACACTAAGCTCCAAGAAACTAATTCTCAAGACCTTTTAAAAATTAATAATAATGTCCTGCACTTCTTTGAAAGTACGGCAACACTCGAAAATTCAAATAAATTATTTCAGAGTTTTCAAATGCTGACAGTCAAGGTGCAATATTTAGACACTGGAAGTCTCGAGTCATGCACCTTAGGTCTTATTTCATTGTTTATTTTGTCTTCATCAAAGAAAGAACTGATTCTTAATTTTACAACTCTTCAAAAGGTGTTTAGCTTTATCTGCAGAAAATAATTTGAGGAGGGAAAAATTCCTTATTTTGAAAAATTATTAATTGAAGCTGCTACATCACCTTTCCTGGATTCTACAAACTACTGCTAACTACCAGATTCAATAAATCAGAAGTGCAGTCTTTTCCTTTGAATCCAAATAATTCCATGGGAGAGTAAGACTAAGGGTGGTACAGAAAATACCAACTTACAAAAACATAAGTGAAAGGAATTTGATTATGTCATGCCTGAAACTAGCTGTTAGACATAATATTAACAAGTTAAACATTTACACTAGATGGAAATGCAAACATAATAAAAAGGATTCTTTCCAGTGATGAAACGAGTTAAATAATCTTTCAGTCTGTCATATTAACTGTAAAGGCACATGCACTTAAAATACAGATATATTCTACTATGAAGATTTTAATCTAGTGTTGTTACAAGAAACAATTATGCATACTAATCAGAAATACTGGAGATATCTGAATGATAAAACATGTTCTCCAGTAAGTTTATTCAATTTAATAGTTGATTTTTTAGAGAAGCAGGTCTTTTCACTTTTATAATCTTTCACCTGTGTGTTCTACAAACTTCATAGCAAAATTAGAAGTATTAGAAAGAAAAAAAAGTGTGTCATTTTCATTATTAGGCTCCTAATATGTATTCTGAGCACTCTTCACTTTATACTAATGGCAATCACTCATTAATACCTTGAAAAGTGTTAGGCTAAAGATAACTCAAAGAAAGAAACACCACAGGAAAAGATTCATATAGAATTTTAATGACTGTTTTGTAAACAGGTGCCTTCATTTGCTGAAGCAAAGGCTTGAGTCACAGGGAAGGGAGCAAGGGGAGCTGTGTTGCTGCTGAGATCCCCCAGGAGCACCCACAGCTCTGTCCCTCCTCAGGGACCCCTGTCCCTATTTACATGCAAAAGCTCAACAGGCAGCTCCAAAGATGATGATGCCTACTAGTAGAAAATGCTCATTGATTCCCCCATGGTTCCTAAAACACCTGAGGAAGAGCAGGATGGGGAGGAAGGTGGTTCCTCTTTTGTTCTTAAAAATTATGGTCATTGCAGCAGTGACGATCTGGGCCTGAAGAACAAAACATCAGCAGCTATGTAACCCACTCCACTGTAAATTTGATTCACTTGGGAGAGCAAGAGGCTTGTGATTCCCTTACTAATGGGCCATGGCTTCTGGCAGAGCCTGTGTGGAAATGCCAAGGGCAGCAACCAGAGCATTGCCTCCTCCCCATCAGCCTGCCCGCCTTGGCTTTCTGTGTCCGCATCCTTTTGCTGTTTGTCCTTGTACCACCTTCCCCTCCTCCTCTGTGGGCACTGGGCAGCCCGGGGGTGCGGGCAGCAGCTGCCCTGGATCTCCCAGGGAGGAGGAGGCCCTGCGGGAGGGCCCTGTGGCCTTACCAGGAGGCACCAAACCATCCTAGTGGTGGCCGCTGCTCCCCTCTCCATCCCCAGCACCACACCTGGCAGCCTGCCCTCCTTCCTCAGCAGCAGAAAATGAACTGGGTCGGCGGCAGCCGGTGAGTGAAACTCTTCAAAGGTTTCCAGAAATGGCTCCAGTGCTGAGCTACTGTCCCCTCACAGACTGGACACAGCCATGGTGGGTGTGACAGCCCCTATGTCCCCTCACAGACCAGCAGGCCACAGTGTGTGGTGACAGCCCTGGTGTCCCCTCACAGACTGGACACAGCCATGGTGGGTGTGACAGCCCTGGTGGCCCCTCACACACCAGCAGGCCACAGTGTGTGG